>NW_023658927.1:0-22591 GCF_015228065.2 Penaeus monodon
ATAAAAAGGGGGAAGAATACTAAAAGAAGGCAACATGGAAGACAAGCTAGACTAGGGCAAAGGGGAGGAAGCTATGCTAGGCTAGGGCAAAGGGGAATAGGCTAGGGTAGATTGGCAAAGGGGATGGGGTAGCTAGGCTAGGCAAAAGGGGAATAGGCTATCTAGGGTAGGGGCAAAGGGAATAGGCAAAGCAGGCTATCTAGGCTATGCTAGGATAGGGCAAAGGGGGAAAAGGCATGCTGGATAGGAAAGGGGAAAGGCTATGCTAGGGTAGGGCAAAAGGGGAAAAAAGGCATGCTAGGGTAGGGGAAAGGGGGAAAACCCTTTCTAGGTAGGGGAAAGGGGGAAAAGGCTATGCAGGCTAGGGCAAAGGGAATTTGGCTACTGGATAGGGCAAGGAAAGTCTATGCAGGATAGGGCAAAGGAATAGGCTATGCTAGGTGGCAAAAAAGGCTTGCTAGGCTTCTAGGGTAGGAAAAGGGAAAAGCTATGCTGGATGGGGAAAAGGGGGTAGGGGATCTAGAAGGGGAAAGGGGGAAAAGGCTATGCTAGGGTAGGGCAAGGGGAAAGGCTATGCTAGGGTAGGGGAAGGGGAAAAGGCTATGCTAGGCTGGGGCAAAGGGGGAAAAGGCTATGCTAGGCTAGGACAAAAGGGGAATAGGCTATCTAGGCTGGGGCAAAGGGAAAAGGCTACTAGAAAAGGCAAAAAGGGAAAAGGGGATGCTAGGATGGGGAAAAGGGGAATAGGCTAGCTAGGGGTAGGGGGAAAAAAATGGGGTATGCTAGGATAGGGAAAGGGGAATAGGCATCTAGGCTGGGGCAAAGGGAATAGGCTTGCTAGGCTGGGCAAAGGGAATAGGCATGCGGCTATGCAGGATAGGGGAAAGGGGAAAAGGCTATGCTGGCTGGGGAAGGGGAATAGGCTATGCAGATAGGGGGAAAGAATAGGGAATGCTGGCTGGGGCAAAGGGGAATAGGGCTTGCTAGGCTGGGGCAAAGGGAATAGGCTATGCAGGCTGGGGCAAAGGGGGAATAGGCTTGCAAGGGTGGGGCAAAGGGAATAGGGTAGCTAGGATAGGGGAAAAAGGGAATAGGCATGCTAGGGTAGGGGGAAAGGGGGAAAAGGCTATGCTAGGAAGGGGAAAGGGAATAGGGTATGTTAGGATTGGCAAAGGGAATAGGTTGCTAGGGTGGGCAAAAGGGAATAGGCTAGTCAGGATAGGGGAAAGGGAAAAGGCTATGCTGGCTGGGGGAAAGGGGAAAAGGCTATGCTAGGATGGGGGAAAGGGGAAAAGGCTATGCTAGGATGGGGCCCGGGGAAAGGCTTCAGGATAGGGGAAAGGAATAGGCTATGCTAGGATAGGGGAAAGGGAAAGGTTTCTAGGGTGGGGGAAAGGGAAAAGGCTATGCTGGGTAGGGGAAAGGGGAATAGGCTATCAGGGTAGGCAAAGGAAAGGGTTTGTAGGTAAGCAAAGGGGAAAAGGCTATGTTAGGCTAGGGCAAAAGGGAATAGGCTATGCTAGGCTGGGCAAGGGGAATAGGCTATGCAGGGAAAGGGGAAAGGGAAAAGGAAAAACTAGGATGGGGAAAAGGGTGGGTATGCTAGGCTAGGCAAAGGGAATGGCTAGCTAGGATAGGGGAAAAAGGGGAAAAGGCAATGCTAGGATAGGGCAAAAGGGGAAAAGGCTTGCAATAGGGGGAAAAAGGGGAAAGCTTGCTAGGGTAGCTGATAGGCAAGGGGATAGGCTATGCTAGGATAGGGGAAAAGGGGAAAAGGCTATGCTAGGCTATGCTAGGGTAGGGGAAAGGGAATAGGGTATGCTAGGGTAGGGCAAAGGGATAGCTAGCTAGGATAGGGGAAAGGGAAAAGGCTATGCTGGGTGGGCAAAGGGGAATAGGGGTTGCTAGGATGGGCAAAGGGAAAAGGCTATCTAGGCTATGCTAGGCTAGGGCAAAGGGGAATAGGCCCATGCTAGGCTGGGGGAAAGGGGAAAAGGCTAGCTGGATAGGAAAGGGAATAGGCAGCTGGGTAGGCAAAAGGGGAAAAGGCTTTGCTAGGTAGGGCAAAGGGGTACTATCTAGGGGTAGGGGCAAAAAGGAATAGGCTATGCTAGCTATCTAGGATGGGGGGAAAAAGGGGAATGGCTATGCTAGGCTAGGGAAAGGGGAAAAGGCTATGGGTAGGATGGGGAAAAGGAAAAAGCTATGCTAGGGTGGGCAAGGGAATAGGGTATGTAGGGTAGGCAAAAGGGATAGGCTATGCTAGATGGGCAAGGGGAAAAGGCTATGCTAGGCTGCGGCCAAAGGGGAATAGGGTATCTGGGAAAGGGGAAGGGAATGGCTTGCTGGATAGGGCAAAGGGAAAAAGGGATGCTAGGCTATGCTAGGCTAGGGGAAAGGGGGAAAAGGCTATGCTAGGCTGGGGCAAAAAAAGGGGAAAAATGGGTTGCTAGGATAGGGCAAGGGAATAGGGTATGCGGGGAAAGGGAAATAGGGCAAAGGGGGGGAAAAATTAAAGGGGGGGGGGGGGGGGGGGGGGGGGGGGGGGTTTTTTTTTTTTTTTTGGGTAGGATAAAGGGGGCCCCAAAGGGAAAATTTAGGCCCAAAAAAAATTCTAGACTAAAAAAAGCTTTGGGAAGGAAAGGGGAAAGTTTGGGGGAAAAAATCTAGGGCTATTGGGGCCCTGGGATAAAAAGGGCAAAAAAAGGGAAAATTTGGGGGGGTTAGGTTTCTTTCCCTTCCAAGTGTGTACTTGTTATTGATTATGACAGTTTTCATTTGTAAGGTGTCCCCTTTGGCAGAGCCCCTTTCGCCACACCGTCAAATATGGGGCGGTGCCCGTGGAAGCGGGAATGAAAGGAGTAAGGGCCGGGATAGGTGGGCCCTGTTTTACTAAAAAAAAAAAAAAAAAAAAAAAAAAAAAATATCCCTCACAAGCCCCCAAGAAAGATAGGGCTGTCTGTGTATGAGGGTGTACTCTCATCCCAACTATAATACATAGCCAATGTTCAGGACAGTTAGACCTTTTCTCCTTTTCGGTCCGTCGCCATGGCACTGTAAATATCCAGAGGTGGACACAAACACAGAACGTTCGTCTTAACGCTCGTCTATTCAGTGGAGAGGAGCCCCTTATATACAAGGGGTTTTGATCATAAATTTATAAAAACATAATTTTCAGAACACCCACGAGACAGCGGGTGTAGCCACTTACTAAAATTGTATTCAATGTAAAACTCAAATTATAAAAATAGGAAATAAACAATAAAATTAACAAACCGTAACTAAAAATACAAATGTTTATGGTTAAACATGAAGACTGAACTCTAACACTGTAATGATGAATGAACGTACAAATACTGACTTAAAAAATAAGAATAGGTTCAAAATCGGTTACAAACATAAGTACTCACAATAACCATTAAAAATGAATGGAAAACTGACAAAAAAAATCATAATTCACAAAGGACAAAACGAGAAAAAAACGGTCTTCCGCTACTGCCAATAGATTAAAATTTATACAACTAAAAGAAGTGACTAAATACTTAAAAAACAAAACAATTAAAACTTGCATATTCTCATAAAGAGAGCAACATAAAGAGGAAGAAGCAGAGTGGCATATTAGTTTAACAATGCATCGCTTTCTAAAGTGCCCGATCGAACAAATGTAACATTATATTTTGATCTAAAACTACTCGGTTAATAAGTTCAACTGAACAGAAAATATTTTCGATTTACAAAAAAAGGCATCACGGAAAGGACAGTGGAAAATGGGAAAGGCAGATCCTATAGATTTTCCGTGGCCAGATAATAGGGCAGATAAAGGGGAAAAGGTGTCACCAGGGTCATGGAAATGCAAGTAAAATATCTAAAAATAATAGGAGAGCAGCCCGAGAACGAAAAAGAGAAAGATAAGTGATTATAAAAAAGATAGATGGTGGGGGGTAGTTTTTATAGAATAGTAGATATAGAAAAGAACAAGAAGTTTTTTAGAGGAAAAGTATATAGTAGTAAGAATAGGAATAGGAGTAAGTAAAAGGAGAGAAATACTAAAAGAAGGCAAACGTAGGAGTAGACAAAGCTAGGCTATGGCAAAGGGAATATCTATGCTAGGATAGGCAAGGGGAATAGGCTATGCTAGTATAGGGCAAAGGGGAATGGCTAGCTAGCGAGGCATAGGGGAGTAAGCTAGGCTAGATAGGGCAAGGGGAATAGGCTATGCTGGATGGGCAAGGGGAATAGGCTATGCTGCTAGGGCACTGGGAGTAAGCTAGGCTAGGATAGATAGAAGAGAGACAGAGACAGAGAGGAGGGAGGAGAGAGAGAGAGAGAAACAGAGAGGGAGGGAAGTGAGAGAGACAGAGAGAGAGAGAGAGAGGAAGAGAGAGAGAGAGAGAGAGAGACAGAGACAGACAGAGACAGAGAGAGGGAAGTGAGAGAGAGAGGAGAGACAATGGAGGAGTGAGAGAAAGAGAGACGGAAAGAATGGAGTGGTATAGAAAGAGGAAAAGAAAGAACAGAGATCCGGAATGGGAGAGAGGGAAGAGGAGGACAGGGGGTGGGGGAAAGAGGGAAGGGAGGCCTGGAGCCATCACACACTCATTAGGAAGTGGTCACTGGCTGTAACGGGTCAGTTTATCGATCTAGGTGCAAATTTAAACATGATTATTGCGTCGCAGGGTGGGAGGGTACGGGAGAAGGGGGTGTCTGATGGGGTGGGGTAGGAGGGGTTTGGGGGAGGGATCATTGTTTCAGAGAGAGGGAGGGGATGGGAAGCCTCCAGGTTGTGTGTGTGTGTGTGTGTGTTAGACATCATTAAACTATGTTTATTGATTAGGTCGGTCATTGATTCGTTAATCACTTTCAGCGGTCATTAACCTACTTTTTTCTTGTTGTGCGCGAAGGTGAGTTGTTCTGTCCAGTCGCCTGTTTGGAGAGGGGGAGGGGTGGGGGAGGGACACCCTGTGCCTGTTAGCTATCTTATAGTCGGTTATTGATTATGATAATCACTTTATTATGCCTACTTTCTTGCTATGATGCCCATGAACGACCGTAGGTAGTCTGGTGTCATGCTAGCCATCATTACTATGTAATGATTCCGGTTGTAGTCATTGCTTACGTTAATCACTTTCGTTACGGTCATTGTTACGTTTAAACTATTGCGGTTTTCCAGGGTTCATTAACCTACTTCCTGTTTACTACACTCATGTTCGTACATAGTGGAGGAACAGATGTCCATTACACTACTTGCTTTGTTTTTGTGTGTATCAACGAGACGGGGAGATGGGTAATGTGCCACTCACACACAAACACCCAAATACATACACACAAACACATACCACACACACACACACACACACATACACACACAGCATGTATATGTGAGTGTGTGGGTGTGTGTATGGTGCACACACACACAGCCACAGCCACACACACACACACCCACACACACATATATATATATAGTATATATATATATATATAATATATATATTATATGTATAATGCGTGTGTGTGTATATATGTAGTATGTATATGTTATATTGCGTATGTACACACACACACACATATATATGTGTAAATATATACATCTACCATATATACTTATATACATATAAATATATATAATGTACATTATACATATAAATGTGTGTATACACACAATCGCACAACACAAACAAACATACCACAAACACACACATAACCCACAAACAACACATACACCACAAAACACCCACACACACATGTGTGTGTATATAATATAATATATATATATATATATATATATATATAAGATATATATATATGAAAAGAGTATGAAAAGTTTAATGAGCACTCAAAATATATATATTTTTAGGGGCTATAATACACATATATATATACATATGATATATATATAAATTATATATAATATATATATATATATATATATATATATATATATGTATATATGTTAATATATAACATATAAACACATGCCCACGCACTATCGACGAGATGGGAAATGTCTAGAGCAGGTAGCTTGCACACTCATACACACAAACCATGCATTGAATCATAGTCTGATCAATGTTCACGGGGGCGTTCCGGTGTCACGTACCGGAGTACATTACAACTGTCGCAGAAGAGGACGCACCCCTGCTGCTGTACCACGGGTAGAAGCTTCCCTTTGCCTGGTGGATTTTGCTGATGATCAGTAGCGGAAAGCAAAACAGTGGTTGTCAGGATCGTTCAGGAACAAGACGGTCTGCAAAGAACCTGCAATATCCTTCGGAGAAGTGGACGAAGCAAAGCAGATACCTTCACTGTGTGAAGACCCAACAAGTCTTGAATCTGAAGATGTATACAAATCAAAATGAAATACAACTCTGCCCCTGCAGTGAAACGGTTATATGGTAGGCATGGAGGGGGCCTGGCCTGAATTGTTTTTGGGTGATGGGCAACCTTCGGTTTTTGTCCTACCAAAACGCCATCCTTCTGGTCCCTACAGGCCATCGTGGGTGAGACTTATTCCCATCGTGACCATCACACCCCTTTATGTGTTTGTATATCTTGAGCAACCGAAATCAGTTTAACAGATATTTCCTACGACAAATTCGTGAACCTCATCCAGGCTTTCACTTGCACATTCACCGTTGCTTTCACATCCGACATGGCATCTACAAGCGACGCGAGACATGCATCCTTATTCGAGGCTTTGGAACTGGAAGCTGAAGCGCCGGGGGACGTGGTTTGTCGCTTCACGGGCTCGTTCTATTCATTCTGAACTTCGGACTCCTCCTATTATCCATAATCGCTGTGATTCAGGGGTTAGCCATCTTGAACCTGGTTTATTACGACTATTAATTCACGCCGTGTTGCCCCTGCTTGTGGACTTATACATAGCATGTTCAATCGGAGCAGTCAACCAAGTTTTAGTGATGGGATGTTTGACAAGATCCTTCGTAGAAGCGAGTTTTCCCTTCCTTATGGGAGCACTAGGTTCTGTCGAAGAGTTTCCGTTCTTCTTTCCAGTCCAGTGTCCCTTCAGATTTTTCGATAAATTCCAGGTGACTTGATTTCAATCATTGCACCACTGTAGAAGGTTTTCTCTTATCTATTTTTTATTAAAAAGAACTGTTATCATAATCATTATCATTATAAATCATTATTTTTTAATGACTATTAACGTTACTACTATATCATTATTTACAAGGTATCTGAATGCTTCCTTCACTCATTACATAGCTCCTTTGAGGCAAATATGAAATTTGCATTGAAACCTTCTGAATCCGTATTAAATATCAAATCAAAATCCCGGATGTTATTTGCCAAAGAAATGTCAACAAGCTCAGAAAATCAAGACCTGGACAACGTGGACGCAATCTTGCATCATCTTATACTAACACGCCTCGCACCTTGTGGCCTACTAACCAGTTAGTAACGGTGCAAACGCTCTTGCCTGTGTGACGAAAATGCAATAAAGGTCAAGATCCTCTTTTTCACTTCCCTAAGCTTGACTGCATGCAATGTCTTCTCGAATTTGACCTTGGAGTCTCGTCCTTGAACCATAAGTGGACGTTTGTCTTCCTCTTGCTCACGTATTTTCTTAATCACCTTGATTTCACTGCCTTGTAATATTTTGGTTCCTTAGGAAAATACTGGTGGGATCTCGACCTATTACAGTGCGAGGTGGTCTTGATGTTTTTACTGCTCACCGTAGGTGTACTCGGCTGGGACCTTGATGCGGTGCGGGGCCCTCCTGATGAATCTCCTTGACTCGTCTACTACGTGATCCTCCACTTCGCATCTGTGATAGTTTCGCCGGCGCGGTAACGGTACTTCCTCAACGAGGTCTGCAGCTTCCTCTTCCTTCTAGTCCGCCAGGCTGAATTGCTGAAGGAAATGTAAGCCCCAAAATAAGAAAAAAGACAAACTCTATATTACGGCAGCATGGTCAATATATGGCCATATTTTTTGCATTAAGCCCCCATTGATCTTTTATCATTATCATTTGTCGTTATTAAATCATTTGGTTACGTGCGGAGGACATTTTTCTTTTTCTTTTGGTTTGCCGCCATAAGGCAGTCCTTCTTTTTATCTATATGGCTCTCTTTATTAAGATGTAAAAATATATCATACCCACCTATCCACACCCATGAGTTGATATCAACATCACTGAGAAGGAAGCATTATAAGTGGAATTTCATTTGTGTCCAATTGCTCTCTTTTCCTCATATTTCTAAAAATGGGATTTAATCTGTTGTCAAGAGAAGAAATCGTTTAAAACATATACTCATTTGCAACTGACTTCCAGTAATCACAGTTGATGCTGATGGCGATAATCATTGTTTGTGGCTTTTTAAGCAGCTGTACGAATACTTCTTCAAAGGCAATTGCATTAGGAAAGCAGTATATATATACATAAAAATGTATATATGCAATGTAAATATTTATTTTTTCAGAGTAATTGTATTTATTTTCTGGCAGTACCTACTACTGTTAAAGTCTATGAAGTATTCGGTCCTCAGTTTAGTCCAAAGTAGATGTTATGAAATCTCATTTTATGATACACTCACTTTTCTGCTTCTCACCGAAATATGATATGTATAAACAGACCGCTTTTCGATTATGAGCATACTAGCTTACTGGTAAAAATTTTCCAGCAAAAATCAGCTGTGGGTGAGCACAGAAGTAAACGAGCCCAACTGTACGTCATCCGGCATATGTTCCTCTTCGAATGCGGCATAGCAGTTCAGCAAGTTGAACTATTAGGTATATATAATGACGAACATTCGATAGACATTAGATTTCACATCACTGATTGGTTTGTATTTTTTTTTTTTTTTTTTTAGAACCAACTTCGACTTATTGCAAATATGATTTTTTTTTATCAAGGTGAAGTCTGTGATTTTTTTGCTACATAAAGCTTTACTTAGCGATTCAACATGCGATTCAACTTAGGAGTAAATCTATGTATTTTATGTCTCGGTTTTTAATTGTATCAAAATTCAATTCCAGGTTACAAATATCAATACCGTATATGATATTTGATCTTAATCTCTAGAGTTTTTGAAGGTCACATGTTAATTTGTTCCTTAGACGTGGAGGATGGAAATCAGACAAAGCACTTTCATGCACTGGAAAGTTTGTAGTTAAGTCCAGACGTACTACTTCAGCCTCCTATTGACGCTGACTCCTTCCTCAGGACAGTAAGTTGAAAGGCGTCCTTCTGACTCTACAGCAACATCCAGCAACCGCACCTTGGCGGACCGCCTTGCGCTGCCTCAGCTTCTCGCTCCACCTTCAAGAGCCGCCCCGCCTACATCGCCATTGGGAGTGGTGGGCGCGCTTGGGTCGCACGTCCTGTTCACTATGCTGAACGTGGGTCTATGACGTTTTCACAGCCCTCCTGTAACCAGTACAGGAACCCGCCTCGATGAATTGAACGAAATTTAGGCGAAAGATTTTCAATGAATCTACAACCTACAGACTACATGTACAATATTACAAACATATAGGTATGTGTGTTTATATATCTACTATATATATATTATATATATATATAGATACAGATACATATATGTGTATTACTTTCATAATCAATTAAGACCACCGCGTTTTTGTAGAATTCGCATCTCAAAATGAAAGCAACTTTCTCGTTCCTAATTTTATATCGTATGTCAATTTAAAGACAAAAAAATGATATTAGAAACCAGAATAGCTACACTTAGCCTAATCACTACAGCATCACCTCCTGGCCATGCCTCGAATGCACGGCCTCGGCCTTTTCCCCGGATTTCTGGATTTTGATGTCATTATCAGTTAGTTCAACTTTGTTTAGTACTGTTAGTTCATGTCTTTTCCTAAACTTCCATAGGACTTAACCATGGACCCTGTTTCAGGCCAGTCTATTATATCATGATTATCCAAATGGGTTTTTTTTAACACTTTTGGTTGGTGTGGCAGGGACCTCCATCATGCATGAAATGCAGGTCCTTATCCTTGGCTAATTTCTCATGTGGCTTAGAACGTTTTTTGGATGTAAAACTTCAATAGCAAAAAATTCCATTCACACCAGATCCTTTCCTCATGCCATAGTGTTTCAGTAGGCTTGCTTGATTCGATTAGCACGATAGAAGGGCTAGTTTTTGTCAGTTGGTGGCACTGCGATGTTTTACATGTATTATAAGAGATAATCGGAAATCAGAAGTTCGCGAGCAGTGTTATAGGGTTCTATTCATTTTTGTGACATCTTCTTGTGAGGAACGAGGAAACGCTAGCAAGAACCTCCCACAGCTACCGTACTTGCCCTGTTATCGAAAATATTACAGAGAGAATAATCTTTCAAAAATAATAAACAGACATGGATCATTTTTCTTTGTATAAACTAATACAGAACCAAAGGGAGGTGGAAAACACAATATCCATAGCTGGTCTCCTAATGGTATTTGTACTGTGTGTGTATGTATATATTATATTATATATATATATATATATATATAATATATATATCGGATTATATACATAATATCATATATATATTAATATATATATACATACATATATATATATATATATATATATATATATATATATATATATACTATATGCATAAACAAAAACACAGGGTCAACTATATGCTGTATATGGAGGGCTAATGTTGAGAAGGGGATAGGAGCCAACAGGAAGGGGAAGAGAGAGAGTTGTGGAGATGAAAAGAAAGTGAGTGAGAGAGAGAAGTGGTGAAAGGAGTAAGGAAGGCAAGAAGAGGGGGGTTGGGGGAGGAATATGGAAGCACAGGAGAGAAAGAGAATGGGACGGGTGAGGGAGGAAAGAAGCGATAATGAGAGAGAGGGTGGGTAAGTGGAAAGGAATGGGAAGCGAAAGAGAGAATAATAATAATGATAAATATTGTATATTCTTTTTATTGTAATGTTATAATGATGAAATGATGATGACGATAATATAAAGATGAATAATATATAATATTATTATTATTTCTTATTATTTATTTTTATTATTTTATTATTATTATCATTATTAGTGATAATAAAAATTATTCATTTCCAATTGACATTTGTTATCTTAATCTTAATGTTTTCCAATACGATTTTACAGTGCATAAATTACAATGATATTCTGACATATCAATATTGTAATTAGGGCACAAAAGTTTATATAATGTAATACTAAACACGCATTGAGATATTGCACTGGGATGAACATCAAAGCAACATATATCACCCCACACGATGCAGGTGCACCTATCTTTTAATTTGGAGGGGAGGGTCATAGGGTTGTATCATAACGAAAGTATTCATCTCTGTTTACACAAAAATATTAATATAAAATGAGAGCGGTATTCCTAACCTGATGTGGAAGATTGTTCTGATATAATGGGCCTCTTACGGCACCATCTCACTTCCATGTTTACTGGAGTGCTTTGACAAACAAATGGTTTACTTTGTCTTGTAGTTGTTCCTCTTATCCATTAACAGAAAATATGTTAAGCACTGGTCCGATAACTGATTATCAGATCTTAAAAACTGAATTGCCTGTGCCATATAGACACATATCGTCCACTATTAAACCATTTTTTAGTTGTTTAAAAGATCTTGGGGATCCATGGTCACATTTTCTAAAACCTCCAGAAGCAACTGTGACTACGAATTTTTTGAAGTTTCTGAATTCCTTCTATTAAAGTTTTATATGTAACCCTTCCATTCTTTGAACAACAGTTATTATCCTCGTAATAATGACTGCATAGCAATGAATTCGTGTGGTTGGCGTTCAAAGCATCTATATAACATTTCATCTATATGTATGTTAAAAAAGCATGATGTTGATCAAAAAGCATAATTTAAAAAAAAAAGTGTCTATGAATTCCATTTAAATTATAACAATATCAACCTGTACATTGAGAAATATCGTGTCGTGAGCCGAAAAATATCCTTTTTTTTTTGTCCATGAATTGTTTCCTTTTTTTTAAAAAGTGTTACTTTGCTTCAATTAAGAGATATTCTGTTCCCTCGATAATTCCGAGATACAGTCCCGTATTTCAGGCAGACGTAATTGAGAACCATCCACTTAGTGCACTACTAGCAACCTGGATAAATCAATTCACATAAACTGAGACAGAACGAACTAGCGTAGTTGATTTTGAGAAGTTTGAGCCACTGCAAAGTTCTTAAAGAATAGCAGATTTCGATGGATCGTAAATAGTTGTAAAAATTCCTACATCTATTAAAAAAAGAAACAGCTAAAAACGAAACGAATAAGAACCAAATATTCAGGAAATGAATATAGGGATAAAAAAGACATCAGCTGACTGGCTGCAATTTTATTACACACACACACACACACACACACATACACACACACACACACACCCACACACACATCACACACATACACACACACCACAACACTCACACATACACACACATACACACAACACACACACCACAAACACACACCACAAACACACACCACACATACACAACACACACTACACACACACACCACACACACCCACACACACACACACACTATATAATAGTATATATATAGATATATATATTATATATATATAAAATATATCTATATATTATATGTATATAATATATATATTATATGAATATATATATATATATAATATTATTATATATATATCCTATATATAATAAGTATGGAAATAATATATAATATATAATATTATATAGAAGAGAGAGAGAGAGAGAGAGAGAGAGAGAGAGAGGAGAGGCCATCAAAGGAGATTAAACATCATGATGTCACCACCTTTATGTCCCTGTGTCTTTTGTGTCAGTCTTTTTGTAAGGTTTTATCTGCAATTTCTAGTATCATTTGATATATATATATATATATATATATAATATATATATATATATATATAATATATATATATATATATCAACTTTTAAGCTCCGCCCACACTGACGTGCCCTGTCCCTTCAGGTCGATAATACGCATGCGCGACCCGTCGCCGAATAGTAAAAATGCCAATTCTGGTTTGTATTTCATTTTGAAGCTCTTCCTTGGGTCCATTTAGGAGTATTTAAAGGAATTATGTGTACGAATCGCACGTGAAAATGGTGCAGAGCTTGGTATAAAAACGTTTTGGGGAGGGGTGCCCAAAAGAGTTATAAAATATATGCTATAGACATCAAAGTCAGCACTGATAAATGGGTATAAATAATTCGTTTAAATATCCCTATGTAACTTACATTTGTTTTTAACTGCGTAAAATACTGTATATAATCATTTTTAGGAACACAATTTTTACAAAATAAGAAATGTATCACATGTCCTTTTTTAGTATATCAAAGGCAGACAGACGACTCACAGCCACGGTAATACATTCGAATTTGTAATACATTTTGATAAGCAAGTGATCCTGCGAGTAAAGCTCCACAAATACTTACCCCAACCACTCCGGATTTATGTTCTGTCCCCTGTAGTTTTTTTTTTTTTTTTTTTTTTTTTTGTGTGTGTGTGTGTGAATTTTGTTGCATACAGATGCCTCCATATGTGCTCAGCCCAGCAAGGATCTATCAATAGACTCCCGCTGTACCGATCTTGATTACCCATTCTCCTTGATTGGGGCGGGAAAATGTGGTTTTTCCTTTTTAATACGATTGATATCGATAAATGTTATACATTGTTATTGGATTATGTTATTATTAAATTTGTTTATAAAATTAATCGATAACATCTAAGACAATTAAATAATGCCAAAAGGTCCCTTCCCGAAAGTCGAGGAAAAGGCTAAACAGGTGAATAGTTAGGACTAATACCTGATTCCTTGTGACTTAGCAATGTATAGCCATCTATCATCCGATAAATGATATTTAATTATATGATGGTAAATGATATAATAATAATATGATGTAGCAAGATAATAATAATAATAATAATTAGTAGCAATAACAGTATAATATGTACTACTATTTCGATAGCAATAGACAATAATCATTAATAGTTTTTTTTCTTCTCCCCTAGATAGAGCCAGTTTGCAGCGTCCAAACCCTAAGATATCAAGAGATTTCCTGTCGATAATCTATTTATGAAATATAGCAGGAATATTGGCGTAATTAATATATCAGGCACAACATGGGATGTACTATATTTAATTATTATTATATTATCACTGTCATTATTGCTATTATCATTATCTTGGCTAATTATCTTAGTGCCTTTATTAGGCATCATTATTGTTATTGTTATCATTACCATTTATAATGGTTACATCATCACTATCGTGCAAAAATAACTTTAACAATATGATATAGCATGGAAGAATGGACAAATCAATCAGTTAACTAATGCAAATGCAGTAAAATACTTGTATTTTAACAGTTAAGCCATTTAGGTCTCAATTTCCATTATAAACATAACTACTCTTGTACGTGTAATGCAACCGCGGGCCGCTCCCTGTGGCTGACAGCCGATTTTGTGTAATCGGTACGACACTTCGACTCGATTGGTTTTGCATGCCCGACAGCGCGATGCTCCGCCCACAAGGCTTCAAATAGTATTTGTCGCTACCACTGATCTCAAAAAAAGACTGGATCGAGCAACTAATTGTTCTTAGAGCGCAGATTTGAAGTCAATAAAATCTGCTCGGCGCCATATTGGATGTCCCCAAATGAAACCGTGAGACTAACGCTAATATGGCGAAGCGGGGTACATTTGGGTGTAGCAAGCGTAGAAAATATGGAAATGAGACCGAAAATCTTCGAGGTGATAGTGAAGGAAGTGACGACGACGAATCGATGATAAAGCGGAATTTTCCAAGGACTTTTCACGGGTAAGTTCTATCTCCGTTGTTCTAAATCGCGAGCTTATCATGGACCGATCGACTATTTCTTTCTTGGAAGTCTCATCATGAGTTAAATTTAATATAAATGCAGCTTCAAATAGCAGTTTAAAGGCGATAAAGACTTTATTTTTGGATAAGGCTATGGTCAGAAGAAACATTTTTGACGAAAAGTGCGGGGTATCCTATGACTTATGCAAGTTACCTAAAATACCTTTATAAATAATATAAAATCACTTGAAATAGCCTTAAAAGCTTTCTAATCACTCCAACTGCAATAAAGAAATGCTGTCCATTGTGAAACAAATGCACATTAAAAAGAAACACGCATATATATATATATATATATATAAATATAATATATAATGCTAATATAAATAAATATATATATATTTATATATATTATAATTCCGCACACTTGCTTATGTTTTGGGTACATCCAATATGGCCGCCACGATTTCAAGCTGGCTTCATTTCAAAACAATAGATGCTCGATCCAGTTTTTTTTTTTTTAGATCAGTGGTCGCTACAGATAAAGCCTATAGTTAAAATAAAATTGCAGTCACAGGACCAAGTCTAAAACTCGTGTTGAAACTTTCCTTTATAGTATATCTTTTTTAAATCATTAGTTTTAGTACATGTCAGTTCTGATTTATTTGTGACTTTTCGCAAGTATGTTTACTTGCATTTGAAAAAAAAAAAAAAAAAAAAAAAAAAAAAAATATATATATATATATATATATATATATATATATATATATATATATATACATATATATTTATACATATATATTGTTACGCCGGCCGCCTCGTCTCTCTGCCACCAACACAAAGCAGGCTAGGCAGACGGCGTGTTATCCACAGGGTCGTGAACACTGAACAGTTCCAAGAGGCACCGAGCACCACAACGTCCCAGAACACCACCAGGGGAAACGCCAAGTGGCGAGGCAGGGCACGAAATAAACACAAAATGACAGTCTTTCCTTTATTTACACAAGTTATTTACCGTACACTTTTCTATAGGCACAATACAGGGGGAAACCAGCATGTCACACTGCACGATACAGCTTCTAACAGGGTAACACAAAGTTTATCAGGTCACAAGGGCACACACGAGGTCTTCACAGCAGCAGCACCCAACCCGTCTCTCTCCTGGCTTGTTCCTCCGCTCCCCCGCTCGCAGCCAATTGCGTCATGTTTGCCCAGGTCCCTTCATGTTAACACATGCCCAGGTCATCCTTTTCATGTTAACACATGTTTCGCACAGAGACAAAGACCCACTGGCGTAGCACTATCCCCCCCTATCAAGCAGACGACCAGTCTGCTCTGACATACCTAAACCCGAAACAAACTACAGAAAATTTAAATAATATTAGTCCTCAGGAACAAACAAAATTCTTTCAAACAAAAGTAACCGTAATTGAAAATCAGTTCTCAGAAACACAAAAATCTTTCATCCAGCGCGGCTTTCTTCACTCTCACTGGGGTCGCTCTGGAGGAGGTGTGGGTGGCGGTAGATTGGCAGTGGCACCCAGAGGAGTATCTTCTGCCCCAAGACCTGGCTCATGGTCACCATTGACGTCTGTTGCATTGCCCTCACCGTCCAAATGCTCGTCCTCATCTCGGTCAGCGTCTGCCACGTCTTCATCGCCGCTACTGGGGCTAACGTCATCTTCTTTTTCACCATGGCCCCAGGAGTAGCTTCCTGGCCCATGGTAATGCCACAGCCGGTCCACGTGGACAACCGACGGTCGTTTTCGCCCTCTGCGAATTCGATAGGTGACATCATAGAGGGCCGCTACCACCGTGTATGGCCCTTCCCAGGGGCTCTGTAGCTTCGGCGAGAGCCCTCGCTTCCGACGCGGGTTATGCAGCCACACTCTGTCACCTATGTTGTACCTCACTTCCCTCATGCGCCGGTCATAGGTCTCCTTCATGGCATGGCCGGCTACCTTGAGTTTGCCACGCACTCGTCGGTGCACCTCCGCCAGGTTCTCCTGCAGTGCCACTGCATAGCTGGATGTGACAGTTGGCAAGTTCACGTCGGGTGGCCGCCCTGAGGCCAAATCCACTGGTAGCCTGAGCTCATGGCCAAACATGAGTCGGGCAGGTGTGAAGCCTGTTACCTCATGCACAGCAGACCGGTAGGCCATGAGCATGGCGGGCAGCTTGACGTCCCAGTCTTCCTGACTTTCCCTGCAATATTTGGCTAACTGTTGAGCAAGGGTACGGTTAAACCACTCCACCATACCATCGGACTGTGGATGGAGGGGTGTCGTCTGTGTCTTGCACACCCCTAACAGCTCGCAACACTCACGGAACACTCATGACTCAAACTTGGTCTTGGTCAGAGTGCAGTACAGAAGGCACACCAAAACGGGTAATGAATTCATTCACTAACACGCCAGCCACAGTCTCGGCCTCGTGGTTGGGTAGTGCATATGCCTCAGGCCACTATGAGAAATAGTCCATTACCACACAGATGAGAGGCAGGCGTAAGAGGCAGCTGACCAGCAATGTCTATTGCCACCCGTTCCATGGGTGCTCCCACACAGTACACCTGTAACGGGGCACGGTTCTTTCTAGCGGGGCCCTTCTTTGCACTGCACACATCACATGCTCTACACCACTCAGATACGTCACTTCTCATGCCCACCCAGTAGAAGCGTTGACGGAGACGGCTCTGGGTCTTTTTCTCGCCCAAGTGGCCACTGGTAACACCGGCATGTAATTCCCTCAGCAACTCAGCACGCATGGCTCTGGGTACTACAACTACCCACGTGTCACTGTCCACTTCACTCAACTGCACCCAGCGCTTCACTAACAAACCGCTTTGATCCACTCGTAATATTTCCCACTGGTCCACCAGACACTTTGTGGTGGGGCTCTCCGCAGCCACGGCCTCCCAACTGAGGCGTCCACTGAGAGTCTCAAGCCACCGGACAATGGGAGCAAGGTCAGAGTCCTCACATTGTGCCTTACGCCACTCATCATCCCCTTTAGTGGCGCATTCCAGCACCTGCAGACGGAGGCACACAGGATCAGAGTCCTTCTGGACACAGTGTGAGCAACTAGCCTCACCACGGGCGTCGACTCAGGCTGTCAGCGTTGCAATGGACACGACCCGGGCGGTGGACGAGTGGTAGTTGTACTGCTCAAGGCACCCTAACCACCTTGCAGCTGACCCTCTGTACCTTCAGCGACTTCAACCACTGTAGGGCAGCATGGTCAGTCTGGATGGTGAACTCGGCACCGTAGAGGTATGGGTGAAAGTGCTCGAGACTCTTCACCACCGCCAGCAACTCTTTCCTTGTCGCACAATAGTTGCGTTCAGGCCTACTGAACTTGGCACTGTAGTAGGCCACGACATACTCCTTCCCATCCTTTATCTGTGACAAAACTGCCCCGATGCCTTCCGCATTAGCGTCAGTGTCCAACAGGTAAGGGAGCTTCGGGTCCGGATAGGGCAAGACCGGTGCTTCCACCAGGGCCTTCTTCAGGTTGTCAAATGCAGACTGACACGCCTCGTCCCACTGGAAGCACTCCCCTCTTCGTGTAAGTCGGTGGAGAGGAGCCGCTACACTGGCGAAGTCCTGTACAAAGCGGCGGTAGTATGTGCACAGGCCCAGGTAGCTCCTGACTTCCGCCACATTGGTGGGAACTGGCCACTTCTCCACCAACGCCACCTTCTGTGGGTCGGTGCACACACCGTCTTGACTGACTACATGCCCAGAAATGGCACCTCATGCTGGAACATCGAGCATTTCTTGGGGCTGAGTTTGAGGTTGGCCTTCCTCAACCGCTATAGTACTTCCTCCAGCTGCTCCAGCTCCTCCTCGAAGGTGCTTCCGAGGACGATGACGTCATCAATGTAGACAAGCGCCGTCTTCCACTGCAGGCCATCCAATACCCTCTCCATCAGACGCTCGAAACAACCAGGGGCATTGCAGAGACCAAAGGGCATGACGTTGAATTGCCACAGGCCTTGCCGAAGGAAAAGGCAGTCTTTGGCTTGTCCTCTTCCGCCATCTCTACCTGGTGATAACCCAACTTCAGGTCGAGTGTGGAGAACCACCTGGCCCCACCAGTGCATCGAGTGTGTCATCAATTCTCGGCAAGGGGTATGAGTCCTTGATAGTCATGTCATTCAGCGCCCGGTAGTCCACACAGAAGCATTGTGTGCCGTCCTTTTTCTTCACCAGGACTACCGCTGATGACCATGGACTGTCTGACCGTTCAATCACCCCCTGTGCCACCAGCTCATTGACAGTGCGCTGCATCTCTTCTCGCTTGGTTGGTTGGGGCAAACTACTTCCGGTGTTAATGCGGTGCTTCACCAATCCTGTGCGGCCCAGGTCCAAGTCACCCCTGCTAAACACATCTGCATACTGAGACAGGGTGTGACGCATCTTCTCTGTCTGTGCTTCCGTCAGGTTAGCGGCGCTCCGGTGCGCCAAGTCCTCGAGGAAGTCAGGCAACGGCCCCACACCAACCAACTCCTCGCTCCCCGACGACTCTTCTGGATGCTCCACTTCCTCACAAGTGCCCAGCTTTGCACCAGCTGGCACCTTCTGGGCCTTATCGGAGAAGTTGGCTACCAACACTGTAACTAACCCCCCCCCCTGGTCCAACAAGGCTCCACCCAACCGCTACGCCATCAGCCAGCTGCAGGTTTTGGATGGGCTCCACGAGGCCCTCTACTCCACGCATCACTCTTGACAGTCGACACCGGATTCTAGACTCTATCCTGGGGGCAAGGTGCAGTCGTTCAGCCGTAACTACCTCTGCACAGCCAACCTCTGGAAGCAAGGGCACATCTTCACCGTGCACCCTCACCAGCTTCCATCCAAGGTCGACATACGCGTCAGGTAGTCAAGGCCCAGCAAGCAGTGCTCGTCCAGATCGGCCACATACACCGCAGCCGCTGCACCGTACTGCCCACGCCAATACGAGCCTCCACTGGCCCCTGAGCTGCAACACAATGCCCCGTGACACCACACAGTCTGTGGTGCGTCTGGAAGTTGCATAGTGGCCAACATATCAGGCCGCACTAGGGTCTTCTCAGCCCCAGTGTCCACTGTCAGGCGGCATGGCTTCCCATCTATTGAGCCCTCCACCTGCATCGTGCTGGTTCGACGGCAGCTTACCCAAGTCGGGGCCCGGGAACCGAGGACGGCTGGGTTTCGGCCCCCTTCTCCAGAGTTTTCCGCCTGTACCACTTCCTTAGACTTAGGACATGCACTCGGATGGTGACCATACCTGCCACAGTCCTTGCAGCACTGCTGGAAGGCATCAGAATCCGTCCGCTTCAGAGGACGTGTTCTCCGCTCCCTACCTCTCCGCAGCCCCAACACAAGCCTTGGAAAGTGCTCGGGCTCACCTTCCTCAATGCTACCTTCTCCACTGCTACCGGGTCCGAGTTTGCCGCCACCTATACCCAAGGGAGCGGTTCCGATGGGTCCCCAGCCTTTTGCAGCGACCACTGGCTCCGACACGACGCTGCGAGACCCGGGGGTTTCCTGCCACGGACCCCAGTAAATCTGACACTCTGGCATCTGTTGCCAGAACTTCGTCTGCCTTCTCTGCTTGCAACGTTACTACCTCATGACGCCGCCTTCCTCCCTCAGGCCCTGAACCTCGCCCTTCAGAGTCTGCGCCTCCTCCATCAGTTCACTCTTCACGCTGTTGCAGGCCTTGTTGGTGTACTGCTGAGTTTCCATCTTCACAGATGCAAGGTTGCTCTGTAGCACCTCAACAAGTTGGCAGAACTGTTCCTCTGCCTTCCTTGCCTGCATCTCGACGAGATGGTGCGCTGCTCGCGTGCCCTCTGTACCTGCTCTTCTGCCCTTTGTGCCATTTCCTCCCTCATACCGGCCAGCATGGCAGTAATCAGGTCCATCTGGCTCGGCTTCACCTCATTCGTGCCTGCCTCAGTCATAGCCTCCTCTCCCTCATGGCTGCCGCCATCTTTGGACGACATGATAAATCGGCGCGTCTCACTGATCAAATATCACAAATCCCGCTCCTTGCAATATGGCGTAGCAATATATATATATATTATTATATATAATATATATATATATATATATATATATATATATATATATATATGTATATATGTTATGTATGTATGTATGTATGTATATAATAATAATAATAATAAAATAAATAAATGAAATCCTCTGCTCTTTCATGTAAATTACTGTCTTCATGTATTACTCTTCGCATCAGGAATTATTTCCCTGGTGGTTTTCCACGCCATTTTCTTTGCTCTGGAATTTACCTCTCTAGCAGTTGTTTTTGCCTTTATCGACAAGTAATTGAAGTCGTTTCTCTCCTTCGTAATTGTAACGCAGTGTCATATTTGAATCGATTACTCTTCACTTTTTTCTAAGTTGGTCCTTAGTTCTCATTGCAGCCGGGGCCGAAGGCGGTGTAACAGCCAGACTACCCCCCCCCCCCCGAATATACCCGGGGTTATTTTAGGCTGGACTATTTTATATCGGGGGTATAAGTTAGGCTAGGCCAGTTTATACCCTTGAGGATAAAATGGACTAGCATGTAACATCATTCTCATTATCATCTTCATTGTTATCATTATCATCATCATTATTATCATTATCATTATCATTATTAATATAATGATTATAATAATACCTATAATCATAGTGATTATTATAATAATTATTATCATTACTATTACAATCACCATCATAATCACCACACGTCACCATCACCGTCAGTCACCATCCACCATCATCATCATCATTATCATCATCATCATCATCACACTCATCATCTATCATATTATTCATCAAAACAGCACATCATTACCTAATCATTGCTATAAATACATGTACTGAATACATTGCAAACAAAAGCAACACTGTTTGCATAATTAAGTGATGTAACTTAGGGATAAACATCGACTAATTCAATACCACATGTTTAAAAATGTTTGCAAATGTAAGGCATACTTGGGAGATCATTAATGCAGTATGCTTAATATATATTTATGTATATTATATATATATATATTAATAGTGAGCTTTGTGTGTTTGCTTGTCATATATAATATATTATATATATATATATATATATATTAATATTTTTTTTTTTTTTTTTTTTTTTTTTTTTTTTTTGACCCAGTTTTTTTATTTGAAAATTCTACCTTTTTTTTTTTTTGAAGAAGGAAATAGACATGTCAAGGTCTAGCATTAACAGAACATTCATATAATATTATATGGTGCTAATTAATAAGATATATCATATTGTATGTATGTATTAATGATTAACCAGCATTATATTAAAAACCAATGCAACGTTGTTACTGCAAGAAATGTTCTGCATAAGGAGATAACAGATTAAAGACATTTATCGCTGTTAATGAACCCAACTATACCGGGTATTATTCAGACAATCAGGGAGATTCAATGAAACACCACTGTATATTTTATGATGTTTGATAATAATGACAATATTATCATTAAAGATTATTATAAATCAAGTAGATATTTCAAGTTTAAGTTTAATATGGTGGCCCTGTAGAATTCAATGCACAAGGAATATCTGCAGTTGTGAGATCAGTGTATAATCGGCATTAACACCAGCCATTATATTCTGGCAAAATAACAATGAACTTGTTACATGCAAAAGAAAGGTATGTTCTGGCCTAGGGGAGTATATTCTAGATTACCCTTTTATACCCGGTGTATAAATGGCATACCGAACTATACCCGGGTATGTAAAAGCTAGCCCTGTTTTTGCATAAAACTG
>NW_023658928.1:0-22590 GCF_015228065.2 Penaeus monodon
CCACCTAGTATTTTTCTGGCAATTATAGATCACTTCACCAGATATCTGCAGTTGATTCCTCTGCCTAATAAGGAAGCCCAGACAGTTGCTAATGCTTTTATCAAGGAGTATGTTACTCATTCGGTCCACCTCGTCTACTAGTTGCAGATAATGGAAGAGAATTTCATAATAGGTTATTTTCTCAGGTGTGTCAGACCATCCAAACTCGGACACACTACACGACTCGGTATCACCCAGAAGCTAATGGGATGATTGAACCCAAACCTAACCTAAACCTAACAACAATGTAACCTAAACCTAACCGAAACCTACCCCAAACCTTACCCAAATCTAACCCAAACCTAACCCAAACCTAACCTAAACCTAACCCAAACCTAACAAACCTAACCCAAACCTAACCTAAAACTTAACTAAACCTAACCTAAACCTAACCCAAACCTAACCTAAACCTAAATCAAATCTATCCTAAACCTATCCTAAACCAAACCTAAACCTAACCTAAACCTATCCTAAACCTAACCTAAACCTAACTTTAGTATAACATAAACCTAAACCTAAAGGTATCCTTGCTTTTTGCAAACGTAACATAACCTAATATTTATATGTATATATGTGAGTTGTGTGTGTGTGTGTGTGTGTGTGGTTGTGTGTGTGTGTGTGTGTGTGTGAGTTTATGTGTGTGTGTGTGTGTGTGTGTGTGTGTGTGTATCTACATATATGTATATACGGGCTCGATATGTATATGTATATACTTTATATATATATATATATATATATATATATATATATATATATATATATATATATATATATATATATATATATATATATTTTCATTTATATATATATATTACATAATATGTATGCATATTATATATAATATATATATATATATATATATATATATATATATATATATATATATATATATATATATATTATATATATATATAGATATATATATATATATATATATATATATATATTTATATATTCCTGTTGGTGAGCATATACGTATATATATGTGTATACACACACACACACACACACACACACACACACACACACAACATATATATATATCTATATATATATTATATATATATAGATATATAATATATATATCTATTCTATGATTATGATGGCGTTGCCACTGGGTGTCAGCCAGCTCAAGTCAGTACTGGGTAAATAGAGATGGTGACTCGATTAAAAAAAAAAAAACACCGGCGGAAGGTCATCCAAACCAACGCTCTAAATTGCTAAGAAAAATTCATGGAACCCGCGGCGCCGAATTGGTTAGAGGTCCCGACTCAAGACGTGTCCGACGGCCAATCTGAATTAGAGGTTCGAGTCACCGCCGCCGCGTGTTTCCCCTTGGCAAGGAACTTCCCTTGATTGCCTACTTAATAAATACCTCAGTGGGTGTGGGGGGGTGGGGGCTAGCCGGCGTGGTTGACAATCAGCCAAGTCAGTGCTGTCCAATCCCGGAAAGTAGAGAGAATTATTACCATAAAACGGTACACCGGGGCTTCTCCATTGGAAGTGAATGGGGACCCTACCACATACGAAGAGCATCACAACATGAAAACTACAATAAGTGTCATGCTGTGACCTCGGGGGCTCAGACATGAACCTATCGTTAAAACGTAATAATTACGTAATGGAAATAGATATTATTAAAGTAATGATATAAATAATTATTAAAAACGTTATAGTGTGTTGTAGTGGTCTGGTGTTATTCCTAAAAGCCTGGCGTGTGTAGAATAGGTATACTTATCAAGGTCTGTAAGTTAGTGGGGAATCTATGATAGGGTGTTGTGAGAAAATTATAGAAATTAATGGACGGTGCACATAAGTTGGCAAGGACGGTATTAGAGTTGGATATTGGGCGGCACTGTGATATTGATATGGGGATGGGGTTCCATAATAGATCATTGTGGTGATGGTACGCGTAGTATTGATGATATGGAGTGTGATGACGCGATCATGCAATGGGATTATCATGATAGAATAAGATACTACACTATGGATGTGGGGATTCCATATGCTAAAGGAGGATAGAAAGGACAAAAGCAAAACGTCGAAACATCGGCAAAAGCTGAGGCCGTTGCGCAGGTGCGTTACATCCAAATGCGTTTTTTGTCCTCGTTGTTGGGATATTGTTGCAATTTGAGGGAAGAATGATAATTACTGACGCGAAATTGGGCTATTGTCGGAGTCATGACAATATGAATGCAAGGTGAGATAAAAGAATAGTGGATACATTTTGATTATTATTAGCTAGCCACTCGTGTTATTAAGTAAACATTATTACATTATTATGATTACTAGTTATCATTAGGGCGCGCGCACACACAGAAGGAAAAAGGGATATAATATAATAATATAGATAAAATTATAATAAATGATACTTAATACAATATATTATATCATCAAAGTTTATTCCAAATTCTCCTTTATTTCTCACTTTCTTTTCATTTTGTCATGATTATAATTCTGGAATTATACATATTACCCTAATCTCTGGCAAAATCATCAATGAATGGAAAAACGTCCCATTTTGAGTAACCTATCTCAAGGCCGCTAGATTTTTCCGCTTTTTCGACTTTTTGGTTTTTTTCTTTTATCCTTTTTTATTATATATGGACACCATTCCTTTATTATCTTCATTTTATCATGATTAATCTTCATTATTATCTTTATCTCATCATTATTATCATATCATCATATACAATCATCATTTATTATTATTGCATATTATCATCATTATTGCAATTATCTTATTATTTTGCAATTTTGCGTTATAATATATATTTTTAAACTATACTATAACAGCCTACAATAATGATAGTATATAACAATAATACTTACAATAATACACACATACATTTTTAATATTATTTATATCATTACTATTATTAATATCGTTATTACTGTATTATTACTGTTTTTAACGAAGTTCAGGTCTGACCCCGAGGTCACAGCATGACACTTAATTGTAGTTTAATGTTGGTGATGCCTCTTCGTACGTGGTAGGGTCCGCCATTTCCTTCCACGGAGAATCCGGTTGTACCGTTTTCAGGTAATAATGTCTCTCTACTTTTTCCGTCGGCTTGTGACCACCCGCACTGAACTTTGGGCTGGGCTTGTTCCGACCCGTGGCTGGTATGGCAATCAAGGTGAAGTTCCTTGCGTCTCAAGGGAACAACGTGCGGGCGGTCGGGGGGGGGTGACTCGAACTCTCTAATTCAGATTGGGGCCGTCGTGACAGTCTTGAGTTTCTGACGCTCTAACCATCGTGGACCGCGCTGCGGCTTCCATGAATTTTTCTTAGCAATTAGATGGCGTTGGTTGTTGCCATTGCCTTCCGCCCGGTGTTTTTTTTTTGTTTATCGAGTCACCATCTCTATTTTACTTACCCAGTACTGACTTGAGCTGGCTTTACCCCAGTTAGGCACGCCATTATATATATCTAGTATATATATAATATCTATATATATATATATATATATATTAAATATATATTAATATATATGTGTGTGTCGGTGTGTGTGTGTGTGTAGGTGTGTGTGTGTTATACACATATATATACGTATCTGCTCACTAACTGCCAACAGGAATATATAAATATATATATATATATATTATATTAGTAAAAGTATATTATATATATTATATATATATTATATGTATATATATATATATATATATATTATATATATATATAATATGCATACTATATAGATGTAATATATATTTTTTATAATAAATAATATATATATATATACTAATTATAGATAAATAATAGATATATATATATATAATATATAATTATATATATATATATATATATAAGTTATTACGTGTATAACTATCGATCGCGTAATACATACTATGTAGATACACACAACACGACCACACACACCAGCACACACACCTAACTCACACACACGACACACACACACACACACACACACACAACACACACACACACACACACACTGCACATATACATACATAATAAATATTAGGTTATGTTTATTTTGCAAAAAGCAGGATACCTTTAGGTTAGGTTATGTTATCAGGCTAAAGTTAGGTTTTAGGTTATGTTTTAGGATAGGTTAGGATATGTTTATGATATGTTTAAGGTTAGGTTTAGGATAGGAATTAGTTTAAGTGTAGGTTAGGTTAAGGTTAGGTTTAGGATAGGTTTAGATTAGGTTTAGGTTAGGTTTGGGTTTTGTTTGGTGTTAGGTTTAGGTTAGGTTTGGGTTTAGGTTTAGGTTAGGTTTAGTTAAGTTTTCGGCTTAGGTTTGGGTTCGGTTTTAAGTTTAGTTGAGATACGGTTTGGGTTAGGTTTGGGTTGGATTTGGGGGGGTTAGGGGCCTTGGGTTAGGGTTAAAGGTTAGGTTTGGTTAGGTTTCGGTTAGGATTGGTTCAGATTTAATTAGGGTTTGGTTAGGTTTGGGTTAGATTGGGTAGGGTTTGGGTAGGTTTGGGTTACATTTGATTGGTTTTAGGTTAGTTTTGGTTCAATCATCCGCATTAGCTTCTTGTGATACCGAGTCGTGTAGTGTTTCCCGAGTTTGGATGTCTGACACACCTGAGAAAATAACCTATTATGAACTTCTCTTCCTTATCTGCAACTATTATAAACGAGGTGGACCGAATAGAGTAACATACTCCTTGATAAAGCATTAGGCACTGGCCTGGCTTCCTATTTAGGCAGAGTAATCAACTGCAGATATCTGGTGAAGTGATCTATAATTGCCAGAACATACCTTTCCGTGGTAATTCCAAGCAAATCTATAAGTAGCACCGACAATCTCTCCTGGGAGTGTACTTCTGGCATGGCAGCTAGGGCCCTCTTCCGTGCCCGGCCCTTTCTCGCGTTGCCAGATAAGTACAAGATTAAATTCTCTTCGTTCTCGGCCAACATTTTGAGGAAGTTATAGTGATTCTCTCTGAGGCGACAGTAGTTCTGAGATTCCTGATGGGCAGCAGCTACATCTGCAGCAGCATCCTGAGCTCTATTCTCAGTGGACGGGAAATACTAGTTTGACTAATTACTCTCCCGGGAGGACTCTCAGATGGTATGAAGATCACCTCTTAGTTCAATTTTCCTCGAGATTCAGCGGTATCCTTTGCCTAGGCATCCGCGTTTTCTTTGCAAATAATCCGAACTTCATTCCAAAGGGTCTTCTTTGCTGACGGCGGCAACGTCTGTGGGTTTTCAGATTTCATCAATGGGAGAAATCTTTCTGCTCAAGAGGTCAGATACAGGTAATTGGAAGCACCAGGTTGATAAGTTAAGGGTAACTATAAAGACAACTCATGGCTCCAGCGAGTCTCCATTAATGCTGGTCCCTCTGGGCAATACGTGTGCAAGAGACGATGGTCACTGATTATCTTACACATGCCTACCATAACAGTAGGATCAAAGGTTCTCGCCTTCAAACCAGTGCAATGCTTCAATGTCGATGGTAGGAACTTGTTCTCCCCTCGCCTAGCTTCCTGGAAAAGTTATGATACAGCATGGGTTTACCTTCTGCATCTCGGTCCTGGATGAGACAAGCGCCAATAGCTACACCATAGCATCGCAGTGGTACTTCAAAGGTGCGATTGAAGTCTGGTTTGTTTTTCAGGATATGGATGCTGAAGCCAGTTTGCCCTCAATCTTTCCAAATGCAGTCTGTGTTCCCAGACCCCAGTGACATTTCGCTTGTTTCTTCACAAGGCAATCAAGGGAGCAGCTACAGAAGCGTATCTTTCATCAGTGTTTTTCCGGAAAAACACCCAGTTGCTCCAAAATTGTCGAACTTGTTTTCACGTTACAAGGGGCTGTCATCTGAGTAATCGGCCTTAACCTTGTCCGGTCTGGAAGTACAAAACCATTTTGGGAGTAAATTAGATTGACCCAAGAACCTGAAGTGTTTACCGCGTCTAACTTACATTTCTTCAGGTTCAGCCTGAAACTCCTGCTTATTGCCAACAGACCCCTTGGGATTCGTCCAGCACGGTCCATTGTTCTTCAAAGCTTTCCAGAGGCTACACGACATCATCTAGAAAAGCAAGTGTGTGTCTTCCTAACACTGATGTAATACAGCTTGATAGCCATCTGGAAAAGTCGAAGGTGCTGTGGCTAGACACCAAAAAGCATCCCTTGAGTCTGATACAAGACGAACAACCGTCTGAGAAAGCAGTCTTTGGCGATCACTCTGCGTTTTACCTCTACAGTCGAGTAGGCAGATTTAGCGTCTAGTTGCAAGTAAAACCAGTGAGGGTACCTGCTACCTATGTCGCTGGTCTCATCAAGCCTGGGCAATGGGTAGGTATCGCTAGGGTGATCTTGTAAGATTGCGGAAAGTTCAATGCATGAACGCGTGTTGTGCGTCCATCCTCCTTCTTCCTCCTCACCAAGACTACAGTGGATAACCATGCGAGGTCGACGGCTCAATGATTCCATCACCGCAACGATTGCCTCACATTCTTGTCGTATGGTGTCTCGGCACTTTCAGGAGCCTCCACTGTCCGATGTAACTGATGGGTCCTTCATCTGTACATATAACAATATTATGATTAATATAAGGGACACAACCAAGAGGAGCCTCTGCTTAAATAAATCTCTACTGTTCCAAGCTGTGTTGGCAATTTCCCTCTTGTGCACAGATGCTAAATGTTCGCAAGTTCTCTCTGGGTGGTCCCCTCTCCATATCGGAAGTGCGTGTGTGTCCACATGTACACACATACCCATCTTACTGGGGGAAGAACATCAAAATCATGCACTAGTGTAGCCATCCCCTAATAACCTTGATAAGCATTTTTGCTTATCAAAGTCATCAGTAAATCGTCCATAAAGCCATAGGTTCACTTGGTTCCATCCACTGGAGATGCACACGATTAGAGTTGACATATATATTTCACCACGTTTACAATGGCGCGTCGCGTCATCTCTCTCTCGTTCAAATAAATACTGGTGGGGGGGCTTACATTTACGGGGGAAACCTGCCAAACACTTGCACTATTTTTAGTACTGAAACTACGGCTTACAGGTTGGCACTAGAATTCTGGCTGTTCTGGCTTGCACATAACCCGTAGGTTCATCAACCGCTGCTCACTGACAAAAAAAAAAAAAAAAAAAAAAAAAAAAAAAAATAGTATTGAAAAGCACCTGATTTGGGCTGACAATCCTGACCAGATATACACATAAACTCGGTGAAAATTATATCATTGTTACAGATTATTCACAGTCGTACACCTAGAGATATTGTCATAAAACCGAAAGGGACCCTCCATTATTAAAAGACAGATGTTACTTCTGGGGAGGGAGTGAGATTTTTTACACTAACATGAAATTTTCGAATAAAATCTATGCCAACAACATCTCTCAGGGAATCGATATGTCCTTGAAAACCCAACGGGTGATTTACATTTTTAACCGTGTCATCTATAGCTAACTTTTCCATGAACTGTCACTAGACCATTATACTAATCACCTGAGGCACTTGTGCGTGTTTCGTTCAATAGGAGTGACAGGACGATAATTTTTAACTTCTCACATGTACTCTCCTTAATTATGGTCACTTCAGACCCAGTATCCACATACATGTAGCTGATCTTCCATTAACATGTATCCTAACCAGAGGACGACCCCATTTAATTTTTACTCTCGGCAGCATTGTTATCTTGGACCTGAGATTTCCTGGTTTTCTGATCCCCTCTTTGCTCATCTGGCCCTTCCCGATGAATTCCTCCACCGTGCTGGTGCAGCCTCGTCCTGCTCGTGAGGACGCTGACAGGGGCTCTAGCCGTGAATAAGTGCCCGGCTCCTGTGACAATTAAAACACTTGCGGCGTTTCTCTGGGCGTAGCCTGCAATCTGCCGTGTTTGTATGCCTGTTACTTTGGTGATCATTGGAGTACCCTTTCTCTGAAGCGACCTGCCTTAAGCGCATCGGCCGTGAACTTTGTTTACCTGTGGACTGAAGGTCCCTCACCTGAAGCGTGAATGCTGTAGGTTCCACACACGTTATGCCGTGATCACAACACATACATGGTAAGCCCTCATCCTCCCTTCAACCTATTAGCGTTCCGTATCCATCGTAAAACCTTGCAAAAACCACCCTTCTAAATTAAGTTCATCCGGCACAACCAACGGCTATTGGGTAAATCCTGCGGTATCCTTGGATAAACTAATCCCCTCACGAAATGAAGAATCCACAACACCCGAACTACACCCATCGCCGAAATTAAAATCGAAGCAAAACTCTCACTTACACTCTCGCGTCGAAGCGAAACAACACATAAACCCCACTATCCCATCACCCACTATCTCACATACTAAAGACCAACAATTAGCAGACAACTGTCACAAAACACCTAAAAAAAAAACCCTCACGCACACAACAAAAAAAACCAAAATAACCAAAACTAAAACTACCCTATCTCTCTACACCACACCAAAATCATCCACCACCACATATGCCACCAAACAAACAATGCACCTATATGCATACGCTCACAAAGTTATGTTGCACATCAAAAAACGGGTTACGCAATAAGTACTGACGTACCTAACTAAGGATACTCTAGACCATGGCACAACCATTAGATTATATTATTTTATTTAGATTGGAAAGTAAGTGATATTATGTTAGATTTATGGGGGATGAATATTTAACGATCTTCCTTAGGAATTTGAGACAAAACGTATTTTACTATATTACTGATATACTGAAGTTTCGTGACATGCGATGACATATATAATAGAGTATTAAACGGGGCTAGTCCTATCAATCAAATAACTAGCCTACATTTATTTAAAGAGTAGTAAAAGTTGTGTTTAAGATATTGAAGTGGAGTAGTATTTATTGGGTAATGTTAATTAAGTTGAAGGTTATATGGTTGGTAAGTTAGTTACCTAGATATAGATGATCAGTTGCGGTTGGTCCGTCGGAGGACCATGATTAAAGGTTTGAAGTAAAGTTATGAATTAACGCAGGATAGTTTTAAACTATGTTGCTGGAGGATGGAAGTGAGAAGTATTAAATCAAGAGGCACAGTGATCTCGGAATGAGTGAGCGAGTGTAGAAAGAAGTGGTAAAGGGAGAATAAAAATATACAAATGAAGTTATTGTGGCGTGTTAGTTTTACCAATTCGTTGGATTTGGTATGTAGTGGATTGCCGACACCGGTTATAAGGACGTATTGGGAGTGCATTTTAAAAACTGTAGAAGGTTAAGGGAAAGAAGACGATGTGATAGAAGGAAGATCATACAATGATTTTAGTCTGGGAGGTGTTAAGAGGAGAGTGTGCAATATGGATTAAAGTGGGAATATCAAAAAGCTGGATGAGGGAAAGGGTATTGAGGTCAACTTATTAGCCGCTTGTATTGAACAATACAAGCAGGATTTTAACACCTTAACAGAGCATGAAATCGCTTTGGAGGGTAATGTTTGGAAGAGTATCACAATACGTACTGTATGTGGAAATTGAAACCATTAGAAACATATCATTAGGTAGGGACATTATGTGTTCGGGAGGTTTACCGGTGTGAAGAGAGCTAGTGTGAACGAGGAATTGAAGAGGTAATTGAGAAGTAAATTAAAAGAACCGTCAATACAAATACCATTTCTGGTTTTATTAGCCAGCAGTGAATCACGACAAATGTCAAGATTCAAGGTGGGGGACATAGTAATGCATATCAGTGGAAGTGGTTGAATTAAAATGCATAAATCTATTTATTTGAATTAAATAGTTTTATAAAATATGACGTAAGAGTAAAGACTTAAGGCAAAGAAGACTGTGAAAAGGATCTAACGCTTAAGATTCATGTAAATAAAGTAACATTATTAACAAATACGAAAAGAAATGACATGGACCTTCTAAGTAAGAAGAATAAGAGAGGTGAAGGATGAAAACGTTTGTGCTACCTGCGGAAAGATATGAATTTATTAGAGAGAAGCAACAATAACTCTTCTAATTGCACCTGTAACGCAAACGCTATGAGTATCTAAATAAGAAATGAGTGCTAAATGTCAAAGCGGATATCGGCAGCCTTCCAACATTTTTTTTTTTAGCGTATCAGAAGTGAATCTTGGTTACGGCCTAGAGAATTTAGTTAACATTGCTGCTTGCAGCTGTCTCGTACTATATGCGATATTCGCGCAGCGAGGCTATCGTTTACAGGGACGGCAGACTTGATTTTTAATTGTCCTGTTTTTGATGGCATACACTGAACTGGGATTATTTCAAAGCTCTGGCAAGGGTCAAAGTTCGGGGGTGTCGTTCTCGCTCTATTACTGAATTTTTTTAAACTTTACGGGTTCCAATTAGTCTAATCAAGCACCGTTGGTTTCTTCATTTAGTGAGGTGTTTATCAAGGATACGGTGTACCCAATACCGTTGGTGTGCCGGAATGAATTTAGAAAGGGTGTTTTTGCAAGGTTTTACCCCTTGGCTACGGGAAGCTATGTTTTAAGGGGATGAGAGGCTTACCATGCTTGTTGATGCAGAACAACGTGTGTGGACCTACGCTTCATGCTTCAGGTGAGGGACTCTTCATCCCGGGAATCAAGTTCACTGCGATGCGCTTAAGGGTTCGCTTCGTAGAAGGTACTGCCAATATCACCAAAGTAACAGTCCATAACACGGCTATTAGCAGGCTACGCCAGAGAACTCCTGCAGTGTTTTAATTGTCACAGGAGCCGGGCAATTTGCACGGCAGTGACCCTTTCAGCCGCCTCACGGCAGGGCGAGGTCTTCACCACACGTGAGGAATTTCCTCGGGAATGGCCAGATGAGAAAATATGGGGATCAGACAACCAGGAAATCTCAGGTTCCCAAGATAACCATGCTGGAGAGTAAAATTAAATGGGGTCGTCCTCTGTTGGGCTACATGTTTAATGGGAAGATCCTGTACATGTTTTTTGTGGATACTGGGTCTGAAGTGACCATACTTAAGGAGAGTACATGTGAGAAGTTACATATTCGTCTGTCACACTCTATTGAAACGCACATTTTAAAAGGTGCTCAGGTTGTTGTATTCAATGGTCTAGGTGAGTTCATGTAAAAGTTTCTATAGAGGACACGGTAAAATGTAATCACCCGTGTGGTTTTTTAGGACTAATCATTCCCTGGGAGATGTTGCTTGGCATAGATTTTTATTCGAAATTTTAAATTTTTCATGTTAGTTTAAATCTCACTCCTCCCGCAGAATTACATGTCCTTTTGATAATGTGAGAGGTCCCTTTTCTGGTTTTTCTGATCAATCATCTCTTCATGTGTAAGACTGTGATACGTGTAACAATGATTAATAATTTTTCACCGATTTATGTTGTATCTCGGTCAGTGATTTGTCAGCCCAAATCAGGCTGCTTTGTCCATACTACCGTGAGCAGCGAGTTGAATGAACTCTATCGGGTTGTGCCGGCAGAACAGCCCAGAATTCTAGTGCAAAGAAGCGAGTTTCAGTTTACTAAAATATGCAGGTGTTTGGGTCGTAAATGATAACCCCACCATTATTATTGAAAGAGGGATGAAGTTGGCGCAGTGTAAAACGTGTGATGCTTATATAGTGTCACTTCTATCCTGTGCATCTTCCAGATGAGAGGGAACCAAGTAACCTATGGCTTTGGACGATTTTACTTATGACTTTGATAGCAAAATGCTTATCAAAGGTATTGTGATTTTGGCTACACTAGTGATGATTTTTGATGTCTTCCCCCGTAAATGGATTGTTTACATTGAAAACTACTTCCGATATGGAGGGGACCATCCCCAAGAGATATTGGACATTTATTATCTGTGCACAGAGGGAAATTGGCTTTACTATCTTGGAACAGTATAGCGAGTTATTTAACGAAGATTCTCTCTTGGTGTGTCCCTAATATTAATCATAATATTGTAACTCAGATGAAGGACCCATCCGTACACGACAGTGGAGGCTACCTAAAGTGCCCGTGACACCATACGACAAAGAATGTGAGGCAATGTTGGCGGGATGGCCTCATTGAAGCCTGCGACCTCGCCATGTTATCCCCTGTAGTTCCTTGGTGGAGGAGGAATGAATGGATGGAGGCATAATGTTCTGCATTGGACTTCCGCAATCTTAACAAGATCACCCTGCTTGATACCTACCGCCATGCGCGGCTTGATGAGACCATCGACAAGTGCAGGTGACCCACTGTTTACTGCACTAGAACTGCAATCTGCCTACTGTCTGTGAAAGGTAAACGAAAGTGATCGCCCAAAGACTGCTTTCTCAGACGGTTGTCGTCTGATCATTTTCAATGAGGGATGCCTTTTGGCTCGCCACAGCACCTTCCACTTTCCAGAGGGCTACAACGCTGTATTACATCCAGTGTTGGAAGACACACACTTGCTTTTCTAGATCATGTCGTTGTAGCCTCTGGAAGCTTTGAAGAACATATGGACCATCTGGACGAAACAATGGGTCTGTTGGCGAAGGCAGGTTTCAGGCTGAACTGGAAGAAATGTAAGTTTGCGTAAACAACTTTCAGGTTCTTGGTCATCTAAATTTTTACTCACCAAATTGGTGGATACTTCCAGATCCGACAAGGTTAAGGCGATTACTCGAGATGAACAGCCCCTTGTAACGTGAAACAATTTCGACAATTCTGGAGGCCACTGGGGTTTTCCGACCGTGAAAGATACGCTTCTGTAGTGCTCCCTTGACTGCCTTGCTTGAAGAACAAGCGAAATTTCACTGTCTGGAACAAAACAGACTGCATTTGAAGATTTGAAGGCAAATTGGCTTCAGAGTCTCCTATCCTGAAAACCACGAACTTCCATCGCACTTTTGAATACACTGCAGCCTCTTGGTGTATCTATTGGCGCTTGCTCTCCAGCTGAGATGAAGAAGGATAACCCCCATCTGTATCTTACTTTTCCAGGAAGTTACGTGGGGGGTAGAACAAGTTTCCAACCATCGACATTGAGCCTGGCATGGTTGAAGCAGTTAGAACTTTGATCCCTACTTGTATGGTAGGCATTTTAAGATAATCACTGACCATCGTCCTCTTGTACACGTATTTGCCCAGAGGACCAAGTCATTAAGGATGACTCGCTGGAGCCATGATGTTGTCTTTTTATAGTTACTCCTTAACTTATAAACCTGGTGCTTCCCATTACATGCCTGACCTCTTGAGCAGAAAGATTTCCCCCATTGATGAAATCTTGAACCCACAGACCGTTGCCGCCGCTCACCAAGAAGACCCTCTTTGGAATGAAGTTCGTGATTATTTGCAAGAACGCCGGATGCCTAGGCAAAGGATCCCGCTGAATCTCGAGGAATTTGAACTAAGAGGTGATCTTCTATACCATCTGAGAGTCCTCCCTGGGAGAGTAATTAGTCAACTAGTGATTCTCGTACACTGAGAACTAGAGCTCTGGATGCTGTTCATGCAGATGTAGCTGCTGCCCATCCAGGAATCTTCAGAACCTACTGTCGCCTCAGGGATCACTATTACTTTCCTCAAATGTTGGCCGAGACGAAGAGATATGTCAACTCTTGTCTTATCTGTCAACGGAGAAAAGGCCGTGCAGGAAGAAGGGCCCCATTAGCTGCCATGCCAGAAGTTACACATCCCATGGAGAGAGTATCGGTGGATCTTATAGATTTGCTTGGATCTACCCATGGCAATAGGTATGTTCTGGCAATTATAGATCACTTCACCAGATATCTGCAGTTGATTCCTCTGCCTAATAAGGAGCCCAGACAGTTGCTAATGCTTTTATCAAGGAGTATGTTACTCTATTCGGTCCACCTCGTCTACTAGTTGCAGATAATGGAAGAGAATTTCATAATAGGTTATTTTCTCAGGTGTGTCAGACCATCCAAACTCGGACACACTACACGACTCGGTATCACCCAGAAGCTAATGGGATGATTGAGAGAAGCAATAGGGTGGTGAAAGATGCTTTGGCAACCTTGATAGGAGAACATCCTAATGATTGGGACGAGAAGCTACCGTTTGTAAGACTTGCCCTCAACAGTGCTGTGCACAGGAGCGTGGGTCAACAACCCCTTTATCTGATGACTGGCAGAGATGGATATTTCCCACAGGGTGTTACGAACGAGATTGACGGCGACGAGGAGACGGCCCAGGTGCTGAGGGAAAATCTACGAGATGCAAGGATAGCCGCCAAGGATGCTGCAAGGAAGGCCCAACAGGATGGCCCGAGACTACAATCGCAGACTGAGGCAGAGATTCGACCCAGCGGAAAGGAGACCTCGTACTGCTACGTATTTTTCGTCATGGTGGTCCAGGCGGAGCACTGGGCCCAAGATGGAGTAAGCCTGCCAGGATTGTGAAGAAGCTTGGTCCAGTGAATTTCCTGATTCGAGAACCTGACCCTCCACACAGCGAGGTGAATTATCATATTAATCAAATGCGTCCTTATGTGCCCAACAGAGAGATTGTCTATCCTGAGTTGGACTCCGAATCAGATGTTAGATGAAGAGACGTGAGAGTAAGGTTAGACGAGAAATGGCCAGTAACACATTTTTAAGGGGAGTCTGTCGCAGATTATCGGGGAGTCTGTCGCAGATTCTTGGGAGTTATCCCAATTCTAGGTTTCGGTTGTGCACTCCTGTTTTTATTATAAAATTTTGAAAAGCCCTTAAATTATCCTGTCTGCATAAGACCATTATTAACCTGTCCTTTCTTTCCAGAAGTTTGGCCTATTTCTCGCTCAACAGGTTCAGTTCGCCAACTGACGTTAACAAACTTTGGTGGGGAGGAGTTGTAGTGACCCATACCTAGCCAAGTAGCGCCGGAGCACTGGGAATGCCTGAGTCTCCCCTGAAGAAGGCCGACTTGCCCGCGCAAACGCACGTGGACGATGCCTCTTCCTTCATACTTTTTTTATATTTATTTTTATTAGTTTTATATATATATATGATTTTGTCGTGTACTTTATCCTTGATTTTAATGGAACTATAGCCATTTTCTTTTAACAGTTTTTATATGCACTCTTTTAAGCCGGGGTAAAGCTTGCCTAACTTTCTTTTAGCATTGATTAAAACTTTTTAACTTGTTCAAATGCTATTTTATAGGGGATAGGATTTGTAACCCCGTGATTAGCAAAGAAAGCTATCTTTCTTCGGCGGAACCTGCCACGCCATCTAGGGAGAGAGACCGAAAGTAGTTCGTTCCCGGGCTAGTTACTAGCCCACTAATAAAATCCTTGCTGGGGTCTGCTATATACCCGGGAACTGAGCGGGGGTAGGCAGGGGCATAGGTTGAAACGTCCTAAGCGCCGATGTACACCCGGTGGAAGCTATTGACGATGTTTAGTTCTTGTTGTTTCCCCTGCGGACGTAAGGACGAGGTTTTAAACGGCAGTAAGGTGGGATATTTTTAAGTATTTCATTTTTAAATGATAAGAACTGAGTGCTCCCTTGTCTTGTTTTTAGGTTCTGGTTCCCGTATTGTTTTAATGTTTTAGTGTTTACCTGTTTTTTGTGTTTTTAGAATGTTTTAATAATGTATATTTTGAAGATTCGTGAGTGAATTCCTCCTTTTTACTTAAACTCTCATTAAGAGACAAATGATACCATACTTGGCTACCTGTGGCAAGCATTGACCACCTTCTATCAGCCCTTAAGGCTGACACGCACTCCCCTCGGATTTTAACACGCTTACCAAGACTAAACTCTTGTTGATTGGGTCATTTTTCCTCTTCTCACATGCATGCTTTCCTTTTTACCATTTACACCCTTCTACACGTCTTCTTCTTTCGGTACACTTATTGTTCCTGGACGTATTACCAGGTGGTGGCAGCGCTAATGACCTAATTAACGAGGGTAATTAAAGTAAATTAAAGACCAATCACTACACTATAACTCCAATAATTGCAATAATAATGATAACAATTGCAATAATGATGATAATAATTGCAATAATGATGATAATGATGATGATAATGATGATAATGATGATAATGATGATGATAACGATAATAAGATGATAATCATGATAACGATGATGATAATAAGAGGAATTGTGTCCATATATAATATAAAAAGGTATAGAAAAACATTCCCAAAAGTCGAAAAAGCGGCAAAATCTAGCGAAATATAGCCTTTTGAGAGTATACTCCAAAATGACGTTTTTTCGATTTCTTTGGTGATTTCGGCAATTATTAGGGTAATAATGATAATAATTACCAGAATTGTATTAATCATAACAATAATGATGATAAAAGTGAGAATAAAGAGAATTTTGATAACATTTGAATATTATTAAAATTATTATTATTATTATTATTATTATTATTATTATTATTATTATTATTATTATTATTATTACTATTATCTTAATTATTAGTATAATTGCCAAAAAATCTATTATATCTGTAATAATAACAATAATAATAATAAGTATAAGTATAATAATAATAATGCTAGTGGTTATATTATTGTTATTAGCATTATTATTGTTATTATTATCATTATTATTATTTGTACTGGTAGTATAATTGCAAAAATAATTATTATAACAGTAATAATTACTGTAATAACGATACTAATTAAGATAATGATATAAATATTATTATAAATCGTTATTATTGTTATTATTATTGTTATTACTATTATTATTGTTGTGGTTATTAGTATTATTGCAAAAATATATACTATAACTCCAATAATTGCAATAATAATGATAACAATTGTAATAATGATGATAATAATTGCAATAATGATGATAATGAGGATGATAATGATGATAATGATGATGAACGATAATAATGATGATAATCATGATACGATGATGATAATAAGGAATTGTGTCCATATATATATAAAAAGGTATAAGAAAAACATTCCCAAAAGTCGAAAAAGCGGCAAAATCTAGCGAAATATAGCCTTTTGAGAGTATACTCCAAAATGACGTTTTTTCGATTTCTTTGGTGATTTCGGCAATTATTAGGGTAATAATGATAATATTACCAAAATTGTATTAATCATAACAATATGATGATAAAAGTGAGAATAAAGAGAATTTTGATAACATTGATATTATTAAAATTATTATTATTATTATTATTATTATTATTTATATTATTATTATTATTATTACTATTATCTTAATTATTAGTATCATTGCCAAAAATCTATTATATCTGTAATAATAACAATAATAACGATACTAATTAAGATAATGATATAAATAATTATTATAAATTCGTTATTATTGTTATTATTATTGTTATTACTATTATTATTGTTGTGGTTATTAGTATTATTGCAAAAATTATACTATACTCCAATATTGCAATAATAATGATAACATTGCATAATGATGATAATAATTGCAATAATGATGATAATGATGATGATAATGATGATAATGATGATAATGATGATGATAACGATAATAATGATGATAATCATATAACGATGATGATAATAAGAGGAATTGTGGCCATATATACTATAAAAAAGGTATAAGAAAAACATTCCCAAAAGTCGAAAAGCGGCAAAATCTAGCGAAATATAGCCTTTTGAGAGTATACTCCAAAATGACGTTTTTTCGATTTCTTTGGTGATTTCGGCAATTATTAGGGTATTAATGATAATAATTACCAGAATTGTATTAATCATAACAATAATGATGATAAAGTGAGAATAAAGAGAATTTTGATAACATTTGAATATTATTAAAATATTATTATTATTATTATTATTATTATTATTATTATTATTATTATTATTATTATTGTTATTATTATTATTAATTATTATTACTATTATCTTAATTATTAGAATCATTGCCAAAAAATCTATTAATCTGTAATAATAACATATAATATAATAAGTATAAGTATAATAATAATAATGCTAGTGGTTATAATATTGTTATTAGTATTATTATTGTTATTATTATCATTATTATTATTTGTACTGGTAGTATAATTGCAAAAATAATTATTATAACAGTAATAATTACAGTAATAACGATACTATTAAGATAATGATATAAATAATTATTATAAAATCGTTATTATTGTTATTATTATTGTTATTACTATTATTATTGTTGTGGTTATTAGTATTATTGCAAAAATTACTATAACTCCAATAATTGCAATAATAATGATAACAATTGCAATAATGATGATAATAATTGCAATAATGATGATAATGATGATGATAATGATGATAATGATGATAATGATGATGATAACGATAATAATGATGATAATCATGATAACGATGATGATAATAAGAGGAATTGTGTCCATATATAATATAAAAAGGTATAAGAAAAACATTCCCAAAAGTCGAAAAAGCGGAAAAATCTAGCGAAATATAGCCTTTTGAGAGTATACTCCAAAATGACGTTTTTTCGATTTCTTTGGTGATTTCGGCAATTATTAGGGTAATAATGATAATAATTACCAGAATTGTATTAATCATAACAATAATGATGATAAAAGTGAGAATAAAGAGAATTTTGATAACATTTGAATATTATTAAAATTATTATTATTATTATTATTATTATTATTATTATTATTATTATTATTATTATTATTATTATTACTATTATCTTAATTATTAGTATCATTGCCAAAAAATCTATTATATCTGTAATAATAAGAATAATAATAATAAGTATAAGTATAATAATAATAATGCTAGTGGTTATAATATTGTTATTAGTATTATTATTGTTATTATTATCATTATTATTTGTACTGGTAGTATAATTGCAAAAATAATTATTATAACAGTAATAATTATAGTAATAACGATACTAATTAAGATAATGATATAAATAATTATTATAAAATCGTTATTATTGTTATTATTATTGTTATTACTATTATTATTGTTGTGGTTATTAGTATTATTGCAAAAATATATACTATAACTCCAATAATTGCAATAATAATGATAACAATTGCAATAATGATGATAACAATTGCAATAATGATGATAATGATGATGATAATGATGATAATGATGATGATAACGATAATAATGATGATAATCATGATAACGATGATGATAATATAAAAAGGTATAAGAAAAACATTCCCAAAAGTCGAAAAAGCGGCAAAATCTAGCGAAATATAACCTTTTGAGAGTATACTCCAAAATGACGTTTTTTCGATTTCTTTGGTGATTTCGGCAATTATTAGGGTAATAATGATAATAATTACCAGAATTGTATTAATCATAACAATAATGATGATAAAAGTGAGAATAAAGAGAATTTTGATAACATTTGAATATTATTAAAATTATTATTATTATTATTATTATTATTATTATTATTATTATTATTATTATTATTATTATTATTATTTGTACTGGTAGTATAATTGCAAAAATAATTATTATAACAGTAATAATTACAGTAATAACGATACTAATTAAGATAATGATATAAATAATTATTATAAAATCGTTATTATTGTTATTATTATTGTTATTACTATTATTATTGTTGTGGTTATTAGTATTATTGCAAAAATATATACTATAACTCCAATAATTGCAATAATAATGATAACAATTGCAATAATGATGATAATTGCAATAATGATGATAATGATGATGATAATGATGATAATGATGATAATGATGATGATAACGATAATAATGATGATAATCATGATAACGATGATGATATAAGAGGAATTGTGTCCATATATAATATAAAAAAGGTATAAGAAAAACATTCCAAAAGTCGAAAAAGCGGCAAAATCTAGCGAAATATAGCCTTTTGAGAGTATACTCCAAAATGACGTTTTTTCGATTTCTTTGGTGATTTCGGCATTATTAGGGTAATAATGATAATAATTACCAGAATTGTATTAATCATAACAATAATGATGATAAAAGTGAGAATAAAGAGAATTTTGATAACATTTGAATATTATTAAAATTATTATTATTATTATTATTATTATTATTATTATTATTATTATTATTATTACTATTATCTTAATTATTAGTATCATTCCAAAAAATCTATTATATCTGTAATAAAATAATAATAATAAGTATAAGTATAATAATAATAATGCTAGTGGTTATAATATTGTTATTAGTATTATTATTGTTATTATTATCATTATTTTTATTTGTACATGTAGTATAATTGCAAAAATAATTATTATAACAGTAATAATTACAGTAATAACGATACTAATTAAGATAATGATATAAATAATTATTATAAAATCGTTATTATTGTCATTATTATTGTTATTACTATTATTATTGTTGTGGTTATTAGTATTATTGCAAAAATATATACTATTGTAGTTACCCATACCTAGCCAAGTAGCGCCGGAGCACTGGGAATGCCTGAGTCTCCCCTGAAGAAGGCCGACTTGCCCGCGCAAACGCACGTGGACGATGCCTCTTCCTTCATTCTTTTTTATATTTATTTTTATTAGTTTTATATATATATATGATTTTGTCGTGTACTTTATCCTTGATTTTAATGGAACCATAGCCATTTTCTTTTAACAGTTTTTATATGCACTCTTTTAAGCCGGGGTAAAAGCTTGCCTAACTTTCTTTTAGCATTGATTAAAACTTTTTAACTTGTTCAAATGCTATTTTTATAGGGGATAGGGATTTGTAACCCCGTGATTAGCAAAAGAAAGCTATCTTTCTTCGGCGGAACCTGCCACGCCATCTAGGGAGAGAGACCGAAAGTAGTTCGTTCCCGGGCTAGTTACTACCCACTAATAAAATCCTTGCTGGGGTCTGCTATATATAGCCCGGGAACTGAGCGGGGGTAGGCAGGGGCATAGGTTGAAACGTCCTAAGCGGCCGATGTACACCCGGTGGAAGCTATTGACGTTGTTTTTTTTTTTTTTGTTTCCCCTGCGGTCGTAAGGACGAGGTTTTTAACGGCAGTAAGGTGGGATATTTTTAAGTTTTTCATTTTTTTATGATAAGACTGAGTGCTCCCTTGTCTTGTTTTTAGGTTCTGGTTCCCGTATTGTTTTAATGTTTTAGTGTTTTACCTGTTTTTTGTGTTTTAGAATGTTTTAATAAATGTATATTTTGAAGATTCGTGAGTGAAATTCCTCCTTTTTACTTAAACTCTCATTAAGAGACAAATGATACCATACTTGGCTACCTGTGGCAAGCATTGACCACCTTCTATCAGCCCTTAAGGCTGACACGCACTCCCCTCGGATTTTAACACGCTTACCAGACTAAACTCTTGTTGATTGGGTCATTTTTCCTCTTCTCACATGCATGCTTTCCTTTTTACCATTTACACCCTTCTACTCGTCTTCTTCTTTCGGTACACTTATTGTTCCTGGACGTATTAACCAGGTGGTGGCAGCGCTAATGACCTAATTAACGAGGGTAATTAAAGTAAATTAAAGACCAATCACTACAACTACCATCTCTTTTTGGTGCCAGCAGGTGGATGCGAGACTGTCAATTGCTTGCCATTTTGGTCACATTCAGTTAGAACCAGGCATGGTGATGAATTAGCGAATGCTAATCTCTTTAGTTTTAATTACCAATAGTTTTATAAAATATGCCGGGTAAGAGAAGTAAGCGCTTAAGGCAAAGTGAAGCTGGTGCAGAAGGAAATCTAAACGCTTCAGATTCTAGTAACGTAACGTTACCCTTAATTAACCAGAGTAACAGCAACGAAGTGAACATGGACCTCTCAATGTACGAAGAGCTGACGGTTCGTTGCAATGAGCTGGAACAACGTTGTGCTACGCTGACGGAAAGATATGAGAATTTATTGAGAGAGACTAGCCCCCATAACTCTTCTAATATTGCACCTGTCACGCAAACGGGTATTGAGTATGTCATAAATAGAGAAGATTCGGTGCCTAAATTCAAAGCGGAAATATCGGCAGCCTTCCCATTAAAGCGTAATCAAGAAGTAGAATCTTGGTTACGGGCCATAGAGAATTTAGTTAAACCTGCTAATGATGAAGCGTATATTCGCGCAGCGAGAGCTTCGTGTAGAGGGACGGCAGACTTGATTGTATATATAATATATATATATATATATATATAATATATATATTATATATATTATATATAATATATATATATATATATATATATATATATAATATATATATATATATATTATATATATATATATAATCAAGTCTGCCGTCCCTCTACACGAAGCTCTCGCTGCGCGATATACGCTTCATCATTAGCGGTTTAACTAATTCTCTATGGCCCGTACCAGATTCTCTTCTATTCGCTTTATGGGAAGCTGCGAATTTCGCTTTAATTTAGGCACGATCTCTCTATTAGACATACTCATACCCCTTTGCGGGCAGGGGCAAATTTTGAAGAGATGGGGGGTAGTCTCCTCAAAATTCTCATATCTTTCCGTCCGTAGCACAAAATTGTCCAGCTATTTTCAACGAACCCTCAGCTCTTGACATGAGAGGTCCGTTCCTTTGTTTGGCCCGGGTTTTTTCTTGTTTAAATTAAAAGGGTTAAACGTTTTTACCGGTTTTTAAAAATAGGAATTCGAATGCCCTTTAAATTTTCCTTCCTGGGAACCAGCTTCCCCCCTTGGCCTTTTTTTTAAGCCCCAAATT
>NW_023658929.1:2500-7500 GCF_015228065.2 Penaeus monodon
TTTACCCAGTTTTCGGGCCCATTTCTTTCTTCCATATTTTGTACAGAGTTTGTAGAAGAGTATTCAACACTTTCGCCAGCATTCTTAATTAGTTCTGCTGTTATTTCTCTATTCCGGGGCTCTTTTATTCTTTACTTGTTTTAAAGGCTTTTATAACTTCATCCAGCAGTGGCGGTGGTTTCATTCTCGCTGTCATTGAGTCTAAATTTAAAGTTGTTGTTAGATTTTTATTCTTTTTGTATAAGTTGGAACATATTGATTCCATCTATCTTTGACTTCTTTTTCCCTCACATAAAACAAATCCTCTTTAGTTTTGATAGTGTCCATTGTAGGTTTAAATTTTCGTGTGATGTTTTTGTACTCCTTGGTAGAGTTCTTTAGTTGTCTTATTGATAAACAGTTTTCATTTCTCTGGCAATGTTCATTTAAATATTTATCCTTATCTTGTCGCAATAATCTTTGAATTTTTGTATTTTGTTTTTTGTAAATCACTTTTTCAAATGGGTTATTGATACCTTTTTTTTTAGGCATCTTCTTGTTTTTAATTTCACTTAGTGTTTTTTCAGATATCCAGGGCGAATTTGTCTTTTTTCTTTTGGCGATAGTTTCTTAAACAGTGCTCAGCAAGAGTTCTTTTCCTTCTTCCCACAACTCCTTTGGGGTTTTTATCATCTTCACATTGATTGAGTTTTCAATTTGTTTTACCTGCATTCTGTAATTGTTATCAAGAGTTTTGTAGTCGAGCTTTAGAGGTGGTGTTGGACGCTCCATCTTTTTGAGTCTTATTTTAAAGTCGATAGTTAGTATTGGGGGTCACTGTTGCAGTCCGGGCCCCGGTCTTGTTTTGAATTTTTTATGCAACTCTTCCATTTTTTGTTAAACACAATGTAGTCAATTTGGTTGCGTGTTCTTTTGTCTGGTGAAAACCACGTGTACAAGTGTCTTGGGTGGTGTTTTGGGAAAAATGTATTGGCTATAACTAAATTATTTGTACTACAGAATTCATAAAATCTTTACCTCTTTCATTTTTATCTCCAAAGGGCCCAATTTCCACAGGTGTCCCTTTTTTAGTTATTTTTTCCTACTTTGGCGTTGAGGTCTCCCATGATTATTTTTTTCATCTCTGTTAGGGGTTGTGTCTAAAGTATCTTGGAGAGAGTTATAAAAAATTCCATTTCTTCATCACTTTTCAATATTGGTTGGTGCGTAGCATTGTATGATCTAATATTATGAAAGGTTTTGCTTGTATTCTGACTTTAAATGCGATCATTTATTGGGGTGTACCCAAATTTTGCATTTGCAGTTTTTTTTCGTGAGAATCATAGCAACTCCGTGACTATAATTTCCTATACATACATAGAGAGAGATATATATACCACCTAATCTTAATGGCTATTCATATGTGGCAGCATTTTGTAGTGATAATCTGACTACATCCTGATGTATAGGCCAAGGTCTAAATAAGCGCTTATGTAGACTTTGGTGTAGGCTCTGTATGCCCAAAAAAATGATAAGAACACGTTTTTTTCACCTTTCCTGCATTGTTTATACTATTATTACGTCTGTAAGGTCATTGCCAAGGGTGAAGGGTTTGTTGAGCAAAGCCCACCATAGTTTGACGAAAGCTAAGAAGAGAATCGCGGGTACTCAAACGAGCCACCTTCACCAACACTGTGTCACGTTCATCATCTCCGTGAATGTGACTGCTGTCCTTGGCCTAGGAAACTGGTGAGGGATTTGTGATATTTATTACCAAGGTCTGGTTTTCTTAATTCTATGTAACACACACACACACACACACACACACACACACACACACACACACATATATATATATATATAATATATATAATATCTATATATATATATATATATATATATATATATATAGTGTTTTTGTGTGTGTGTGTGTTTGTGTTGTGTGTGTGTGTGTATACACATACACATACACATATATATTTGTGTGTATATTGTATTATGTAAAATATTATATATATATATATTTTAATATATATATATTATATATAAAATATAATATTATTTATAAAATAATTTTATAATATATATATATTATTATGTATATATATATATATACATTATTATATAATATTATTATATATAATATATATTTTATATATATGCACCACACACACACACACACACACACACACACACACACACACACACCACACACATATATATATATATATATATAATATATATATATATATATATATATATATATAAGTGTATTACACACACACACACCCACACACACACAACCCCACACACACACACACACACAGCACACACACACACCACACACACACACACACACACCACACACACACACACACATACGCGCGCACGCACACACACACATACACATACACACACTACACACACACACACACACACACACACACACACACTATATATATATATATGTATATATATATATTTATGTATATATATATATATATATATATATATATATATATATATATATATATATATATATATATATATATATATCATCATCATCATTGGGGATTAACGCCGGCGGGAGCGTATAGCTGCATCCACCCTTCGTTTTTACCTACCAGGGTCCCTCATAGCGAGTCGCCAGGCAGGGGCCCGGCCCATCTCTAGCTCTTCACGACAGGTTTGATCTATCTGCCCAGGCCACGACTTCCTAGGTCGTCCCACAGGCCTCCTTCACCCAAGGTTGTCTCGACCAGAATCAACCTGGTGGGTAGGATCATCCTGCGGAAAAAAAAGCCAGGTGGCCATATAGCCTGAGTTGGCGATCGCGGATTGTGCAAGGAACAGGTCGTGTACCAGTCTCACATTGCAGCCGTTGGTTGGACACATGGTCCAGCCAACTGTACCCTACCCAGCTAGCCATACAACTCTAGGCCAGAGTTGGTTTTGGCCTGGCATAGGGATGGCAAACTCAGGCCAGGGTTGCCCGGAGTTGGGCTAGGGCTGGTCCGATATTGGAATGGACGGATGGCTTAAGGCAAAGCCATAGTTTTGCCATAATTGGTCCGAAGTTGGACCTGTATTGGCAAGGTGAAAATGACTAAAATTATATATCTAGATGGAATTTTGTTATAGATTGTGTAAAAGATGATGCAAAGTAATCTTATGAGTGGGATTTCACCGCACATAGACTTTTCCGTTGAACTTCTTGCAATTTACTATATCATGCCAAGCCACCTAGTGGCTCGATAAACAACAACTGATCCGTGTGGACATTCCATACTGCTGCCAAACAGGTTTTATTTAAATTTCCTTTTTGAAATTCTTTCAGGATTATTTGAGGTAATAACACAGTTCTCTGTACAGAAAACCACAATTTTCATAAAGAGTTTATGAAGTAAGACACTGACTTTCCTTTGAGCTGATATTTTCGCCAGTAGTGGCAGAAAATATATTATTCTTATTAGTTTTATTTTCTACTGTGGCTGTTTCCCTATTCATTTTCTACCGAATTGTGACTGCCTACTATGGTCATGGTTGCGGTGATCAAACTGCAGTCGTGAAATGCATAATGCATTCACATAATCAACAGTGTGTGTAGGCTATTTGTGATGTTAGTAGGAGGCATCCATCATAAATTTTTGGGCCAGCCTGGGAAGATGAATGATGTATTGGAATCTGCCTAGAGCCTAGAGCCACCACTTCCTTCTCTGCTCTGCTTGCTCTCGCTGGGATTGGGAGGAGATACCCAGTATAATTCAGTGAGTGTTGTACAACCAGCACATAACCCGACAAGGTAAATTTTTTATACAAACATAGGACTTTAACTTTAACTTTAACAGCAATTAGTCTTGCAAATATCTCACTTTATACAATCATGTATTTTAGGCAACTTCTCCCTGCATACCAAATTGATGTACTATCAGTTACTGCACTCCAACTATGGCCATGAAGGGCTAAATTCACTTTACAAAGGAATAGTAGTTTGGTGAGAAATGCTAATTAAAATACATGCAAAGGATGTAGGAAAGCATGGTTGATTATGCCGGAGTGGAAACTGCTCCAGACCATGTTGGGTAAAGTTCAGACGAAAATTGTACGCCAGAGTCTAACCAGAGTCTGACATTGTTTGCTGGGATTGGATTGGAGTACAACCGATGAGCAAGCACCAGCTAACTTTGGACTGAGTCAACCAGAGTTTTGTTTCTGGAGTTGGACCTGTACAGCATTAGGAGTTGCCAGAGTTGGCCCAGATAAGGTCCAGAGTGGGTGGCTGTCTGCGTATGATCCGGCACAAAGCCGTTACAACAGGCAGTAAGACGAGATTCCAAAGTACAAGATTGCATCCACGTTCACTACCATATAGTAGTACTGGCGTATCAGGGCCTTGAATACCCATAGCCTGGTCCTTCTGCACAGGTACTGGCATCTCCAAATACTCTCGTCGAGAAATTTCCCCACTCCTACTGCTATGCCAATCTGTCTATGACTTCCTGGTCTGACAGCTCAGAGTCATGAACTGAGATATATAAATCTCTCTGTGACCTCGATGTTCTCACCACAAGCATGTACCAACCGAACAGGATATTCTAGCAGACACCCAAAGTCCTGGATTTTGGGGTCTTGGTTCAGACCTCAAGCCCCAGGGTTTTTGCTTCATTGCTAAATGCATCAAGAACCACCACTGACATCATCAGCAAAGTCAAGGTCTGTAACCTTGATATTGCCCAGAGTTGCTACACAGTGATTTTGAAGCCTACTCAGTATCCAGTCCGTACAAGTGTTGGTGAAAGAACACAGCCTTGCCTCACTCCTGAACTAACAGGGAAGAAGCTTCCTTCTTGAGGTCAATGTATCTGCAAGCAGCCCATGACTCAACTCATTCCAGCATTCTACAATGACTTAAAATGCCAGGATATGGTCTATTGTGGACTTTCCAGGGTGTATCCAGATTGCTCTGGCCTCTGGTGCTTCAGCAAGTGGTCTCTAATATGTCTCAGAGGGATGTGAGCGAA
>NW_023658929.1:10000-22590 GCF_015228065.2 Penaeus monodon
TTTTGATTTTTTAATTTCAAATATTTCTATAAAAACAGAAGACAAAAATTCCCAAAAATGAGAAAAAGTGACCCCCGGCAACAAGCGTGACCTCGTAAAGCGTGAACCCACCCGTGAAAAGAGCGGGGGAGAGAGAGAAAAGAAACAAAACTTCTAAAAAAAAAGATTGCCCCCCTAGTAAATATACCTACAAAAATATTATGCGTTTTATAACGATAAAAAACTTAAATTAGAAACCATTGAAATGTTTAAACGGCAAGAGGTGGGTGACGATGGCCCCTTGACTAATCTTTAAACGCGTTAAAAAATGGAGGCTTTTATTTTCACCGGCCCGCGGAGTGTTGTCTGCGAACGCGGCCCTTTTTTCTTAAAAGCAAGAGAAATTTAAAGGGTGGGGGATGCCTGTCAGGAAATTACAGGAAACGGAAGGCTGAGAAAAATCAATGAGTATAATTGGTAATGTATTGAAGTGTAAAAAGGTCCCCTTCGACTTGAACGAGGGCCAGAACAATTTTAAAAGGGTTAAATGCTTTTTTTTAAAATAAGGGCAGTTGACGTTTTGTACGGTTACTTCTTTGTATGGAGAACAACTCAGAATGACATTTGAGTTTGAAAATGAGGAAACATGAACATTGTGGGATAAATATTTTTTTTTCCAACTACGTATACAAAAAGAGTGAATTAGGGGGTAGACAAAAAATTTAAGAAAGCTTTTTTAATTTCCTTTTCGAACCTTCGGGAAAGTGACTGAAATCTGTTCACCAGCTTGCAGACCGAACCCTTTTTTTAAAACCCCCGAAGCCTGTCTGCATTAAACCGATTTTTCCTTTCATGAGAAAGCGCCACCCTATGTTGGCTACCAGGATTCTACCCTCACAAGAGGGTAGAAAAACCCTAACCCAGCGGTGCTTCCCACTGATTTTCCCCCATCTACTATCCAGGAGGCAGTCTCCCATTCCTCGTTGGTCTTTCAATACTAAAACCATACACGGGCCCGGCTGAGCTTTCCCGGGCCCAGACCTTTCCCACCAAGTCCTTTCATAGCGAGACCCCCTCGCAAAAAACACCATCCTTTCACTGGGAGAAGACTGAACACTGCAGAGGTTTCCCCTTTTAGTAAGCTTCTCGAAAAAACGGGGGATGATAGCCAAAATGAAAAAGAAATTGAATTTTGCATATATTTTATTTCTGAAAGGTCTCCTTTTTTTAGAATGCAAATTTTACCTTGATAAAACTCTTCCTTTATAACTCTGTTATGACATTTCCCCTAGAGACACAAAGCGATAAAAAAAGTTGAATAGTCATCCCGCTTTAAAAAATCACACACACACACAAAAACAACAACAAAAAAAAAACTTAGTTTTTTTTTTTTGTTTACGTTTGTTGCCAAAAGATATTTCCCGGGATACAGAGACCAGACAAAAAACTAGCCCAGTTTATGATTAGGACATCCTATATCTTACCATAGATACACTAAATTTACTCCGTTTACTTGGTTATAAAAACAATAATCATTGTTATTTAGAAAAAAAAAAAAAAAAAACTTGGTTTTCAATATAACTCCCCCAATTGATCTAAAAAGTACAAATGAAAATAATCAATCACCCCTTCACTAAACCCCTACAGCTATTTGTTCGCCCCAAAACCTGCAACTTAACGAACCAGGGGAACTTCGTTTTTGAAGGCGGGTGTCATGTTCTTTCGGCGATTTCCGCCTTCAAACCCCATATTGATCTTGCCCGGGGTCTTTCGAGATCCCCGTTTCGTTGCGTGCTTTTTGCACTGGTAGGATGTGGTTTGTTTTTCACTGAGAGAAATGCGTTGGTTTATGAATATTTAATTTTTTTTCCTGTGTCAAACAATAGGTTTTGAAACATTTAATCTATGTTTTTCTTAAAGACCTGATTTTTATTTGTTTATAGCCACGTTTTGGAGTCCAATGTGTTTGCCTAGTCTACAAAAATTTGCATAAAAAGGGTAAAGTATGCCAAAAAGGGGCTAAAGCAAAATGTTAGTTCAGGAAAAATGAATTTTTAAGAATCCATAGGTTTCGATGTCCCCAGAATTTTTAGAATCAAACCCAAAAAAAATTTACCCATTTCATCATCAACAAATCCTTACCTTTTCATATAATTTTTTCCATCTAGAAACTGGAGCGATTTCGTTTTTAAAATCAAATGGAAATACAATGTTTGACGAATGATGAAGGAGCTCTGTGACATTCCCTAAAGTGCGGACAACCACTCTTTTTTTTTAAAAAGTAGCCCGGGAAACGCAGTTTCTTTGAATACAGAATGTCAAAGCTAAAGTTGTCTTGATTCACCATCTGTTATCATCTAAACGAACTCGCCGGTCGCTTTCCCCACTACGTCGTTCGCATCCCCCGGGCGCCCGCGCACCCCCGATCGTCACTTGCCCCACCTGCGCCTTTTCTTGTGATTTCGTGAAAATCTTTGCTCGAAAATTGCGCCTATCAAGTTTTGATAATCGTCCCCCCAAATGAAAAGGGGACTTTGATGTTTTGACCTGGTGATATTTTACTTCATCATGGTCCAAAACACATTTCATGTGTTTTGGGTCCGTTTTGTCGTCAGACGGGAAAGTATTACATTTTGTAAGCATATTGGCCCTTTCCTCCTCATCCATACAGGATTTTCCCTCGACGCCGCAAACGTTTCAAAACACCCCAGCTTATACCGGAAAATCGGAAAATATTTGAAAATATTGTCTACCCAAATTTTTTCTTAGTCGGCTTCAATGCCCTCCTCGCACGTATAACCCAGCCTAAATTAATCTTAACCTACTTCACTACTGCCTTTTGCGTTCGGAAAGCACCGCGGATCCACCCCCCTTTAAAATTTATAATTTAAATCGATCGTTTGCAACACAGTGCCCCTAAAAATTCAAAGTTTTTTATCACCTGGGGACGTAGCAGTTCACTATTCATGCACGGCCACTTTATCCCAGTCTTGGTACGGGCTCTCCTTTAATGACTTCACATAAAAACTTGAAAATTTTATTTTAAATAAATTTTCTAACTAAGTCTCATCTCTGCCCGGGGACACAGTGACCACGAAGAATTGTAGTGCTTCATTAAAATCTTGTTACTAGTAGGGGGAAATCTTTCTTGTATGTTACTTTCTACTCCACTTCTATACTGGAAAAGGAATTTATAAATCATATTAAACGACATTTACCGATTGAAAATGGCATTTTTCAATTTGAAACTACAGTTTCCCCTTAAACCCTAAATTTTTTACCCGGTACTATTTTTATATAGACACTAACCAAAGCAGTCTCTTTGCTAAAAAGTTACTTAAATCAAAATGATAATGAATAAAAAGTTAAAAGATTGTTTGGGACCCTAAAAATCTTTATGTTTTTTTTGATGTCCCCAAACCTATGCAAAGTTTGACGTTTTTAGCGCTCTGAAAGTAAAGAAAACTAAAAATTTTTTTCCATAAAAAAATCTCACATTTACATTCTGTTATACAGTAAAAAAGAATGATTTCATTCTTATAAAATTTTTAAATAAATAATAAAATTTCTGATAATATCAATGTTTATTCACTTTTTGACAATATAAAGTATACCAATCCCTTTCCTCCCCACGCACGCACGGCGCACAACAACACACACACACACACACACACCCCCAAAAAAACACACACAACACCACATACATCAAACCCCACACACAACAAAACCACACACACACACAAAACACACCAAACACACACACACCAACACCAAAACACACACTTACTTGATTATCTTGGACAAAAGGAAACTAAACTCTTATAGCCCCAGGACCAATTTATGAGGGGGGGCCCTTTTATTATTTTTTGGTAAGATAAAATTCGTTTTGGGGCCCCCCCTTCGGGCGGGAAGGGGTCCCCTTTACTCGTCACTAAAACCCCCGCATCAGTATAGATCTCATTGGTACATTACACTTTAAAAAAGTACATATATTCTCTTATGTCCATACTTACGCATATATGTATAATGTATTATGAAAGCCTAAATTTTTTCACAAACCCCCGCACACACACAAAGTTAGTATTCGAAATAATTGATATTTTACTGAATACACACACACACACACACCCAAAACACACACCACACAAACATGCATACACAACCACCACACACACACACCCACCACACATACACACCACACACACCCCCACAACACGCACCCACCCCAACTTACCACACCCCATCACAACATACACACACAAAACAACACACACACACACACACACACAACCCACAACACACCACACACACACAACACCTTACACACACACACACCACAAACACCAAATATGTATATATGAATTTTAATGTATTTGTTATGTTTATGTTATATGTATATATGTAATATTATATATTATATATATATATATATATTATACATATATATATATAATATATATATTATAATTTTATAATTATATATTTATATATATTTTAAAAATATGCACATAAATTGTAACGGGATTGGGGATGGCTGTCCCTCGTCCCCAGTGAAGCATAAAATCGGCTCCAGTTCTCGGTTTCCCCTTGAATGTTGTGCGATTTCCGCTAAAAATTTATTTTTAAAAAAAAGCTGCCCGCAAATATGGGCGTCGAGAAGACACTCTTCACGTCTTTTTTTTCTCCCTTAATTTTAAAATCGGCCCAGTTTTTTTATACCAAGCTCTTGGGCACGGGTTTTCGCTGACGGGGGGGCGGTCAACCCTTGGGGATGGTGACGTCACACTTCTCAGGAAATGTAATTGGTCTTTACTTTCTTTTTGTGGTTGAGGGAACACCGGGGAAAAGGTTTTTAATTGGTTCCGCAAAGGCCCTTTTCATTCCATTACTGCTGGGGCATTCAATGCCAAAATTTTTTTGACGTTTAAAACAACGATGCAGTATAAAATAGCCTTATTTGGGTTTTTCATTGTTGTTTTTCATTACTTGTTAGTCTGATATATAACGTTTTAATGTTGCTCAATTGGGGAAAATGCAGGGAAAAATCAAAAGGTTAAAAATTATGACAGCAGAAAAAAACAACAAACATATTTTTTCAATCCCCCAATTAGTTTAATAAAAAATTTTTAGTAATATCATAAACACGATCTAAAAATTTTATACATAAAAAACCATCTGCTATAAATTTTACGGGGTTGTGTGTTTAGGTAACAATTATTGTCCAAAACAAAAAAGGTGCGCCGCTGTACCCACAGTCCCGGCAGTCTCCTTTTACCTGAAAATGAGGAACTTTTTTTTAAATGGGGTTACCACACAGCCTTCATTTCGTCGAGAGGGGGCGGGTGGGGGAAAGGAAGGGGGAGGCAAGACTAAAAAGTAGGCGTGTGTGTCTGTGTAGCGTGTAGAAATTGTCGCAACTTGGCGTATGAAGATGGCGCAAAGAGAGGGGGTGAGTATATACTGTTGTGAAATGCATGTTTTTGTTTTTTATGTGGTTTTCCTTTTTGACTCTGTGTGTTTTTTAAAGGTTTTTTCATTTGACTTTGTGGTTTGCGCAATGTTGGGTTTTTTTTGACTGCTGCAAGTTTGTTTGTTGTGCGCTTGAGACGGGGAAGCGAGAGGAAACCTTGGTGTCTAGGTTCCAAAAGGCCGTCTCCACTTTTTACCCCGAAGAAATTGGGGAGAAAAAAGGTTTTTTCGCGTCACTCTGTGTAGTCGCAAAAAAGCGGAAGTCCCGCCTAACGGTTTTTCGCCCTGCATTTCCAAATAATACCAATAATTTGGGGATCGGGAAAGCGAATGTTTTAAAATATCAGTTTTTATCAATATCATCTATGGCTGAAATCATCTGACTATCCTCACTGCCCCCTTTGTGGGGGTTTGTGTGTTTGTCTCTAAATTTTTGTGTTTTCCGCGCAACCGTACCTTATTTGTGAGTGTGTAAAAACTAGAGTTAGAAAAAATTTTTAAAAACTCAGCCCCGCGTAGACTGCACGACATGCTTGGGAAAAAAGAAATTTTACCGTACTTAATTGTAGAGCTAGGAAACACATCCCCCTTATTTGGGACTGCTTATCGGTGAGATCGTCGACCACGGGGCTGCTGGGCATCTTCCGTCGGGGCTCATTCACTGGGCAAATCGAGACAGTTTTTACTTTCTCGCCGACTACGCAATTGTGCCAGTTGCGGGGGACTTTTTTTCTTTGGTTCGCGCTTAGGGGAACATAAATGTTTATAACCCCTTTGGCAGTTTGGTTTTAACTTTTTTAACTTCTATTCGCATCTAAAAAAATTTTTCATCTGTCGCTTAGGTAGGTTCCTGATATTCACTCAAAGTATCTGCTATACATATCTCTCCTTTTTACACCGGGTCATCTCCTTGGGGTAATGACCGGTTATTTCTCAACTACTCCCATTTTTAACAAAAATAAGACGCTTTAAGACCCCAAATGCTATCAATGCTGGCCACATGTCTAAGGTCAGTTTTTTATCTTGCGTTTTTTTTCTTTAACGACACAAACACTCCTCTCTGTCTTTCCCTTTAAAAAGAAAGTCAATAAAACAAAGAAGATGGGGGGTACACAATACGTATCTGGACCCGTCTAAAAAAATTTTTAGCACCCGATGAAAAAAGATGTCTGTACCTGTAGAGATAAAACCCATCGGGTTTTGTCCTTTACTTTTTCATGCGACGTAGGAAAAAAGTTCAGTAGATACGATGAATTTATATGAAATTTTTTTAGCGCGCTGATAATGGTATGATACAAAAACTTACTATTCTAAGAATATTGTGGATTTAACTGCTGTTTATTATTGTATTTTTTCTTTTATTATTTCACCATTTCCTCATTCCCACATTATCTTATTATTGTCATTATTATTTTACTATTGCTATTATTTTTATTCCCCACTATTATTAGTAGTAAAAATTATTGTTTTTATTGCCTTTATCGTCATCATTATTATTGTTATTTTTAAAATATCATTAATGTTATTTTTACATCATTTCATTATGATAATAAAAATAATGAAAAGACACTACGCTATCAATAAAAATTATTATTATTACATTATTATATTTTTATTCATTTTTTTCATTATTTTTTATCTTTATTCCCATTACTCTAATTATTACAGTTTATTATGTAATAAAAACTGTAATTATCATTATCTTGTTATTATTATTTTGGGTTTATTATTTTTATCATTATTGTTGTTGTTTTTTTTTATTATTTTTATTTATTATCATTTTTTGCCTCGTTAATGATATTTTTTTTTTTTTTACTATTATTACTATTTTATTATTATTATTATTTTTTTCTATTATTATATTGTCCTCTTTAAAGATATTATTATTTTTTTATTATTATCTTATTATTATTTTATTATTATTATTATTATTATATTATTATATTATTATTATCATCATTATTATTATCATTACTCATTACATCAGTACATCATTTTATTTTTAATATTTCATTTTATCTTTGTTGTTAAACCCATCCACTCTTTATCATAACCATCATCTTTAGCACACCCAATATTATCCTATTTTTTATTATTTTTAGTTTTATATAGTTACGTCATTTTTATTTTATTATCATTATTGTAATCACTGATACTAACATTTCATTTCACTATTACTGTTTTTTTTATTATCATTAGATGATCATTGTTCTATCTTATCACTATATCATTATTACTTATTATTATTAATTTCTATTATATTTTATTATTATTAATTTTTTTTATTTTATTATTATTATTATTATTATTTATTTTATTATTATTTTATTATTATTATTATTATTTTATTATTATTATTGCCACTACATTTATCATCGTATTATTATCATTTCTATGTTTGATACGAGAAAATCATGCGTTTCTTTTTCCATTTTATAGAAAAAAAGTGCAAAAAGCTTTATTATGAAAATATCATTTTAAAAAAACATCTAGAGGAAAAATGTCTCATCTTACATTGCCCAACATCAGCTCTTGTAATCTAGAGGGAATAACACATTTTAAGCCATGGATCGAAAATTTCATTATTGTAAGTGAAGAACATTTTTTAAAAAATAAAAATTATAAAATCTCTGAAATTTCTCAAAAAGTTCCATTTTTTCCCTTAAAAAAAACAAGATTTTACACTAAAAAAATCGTGACCCAGATTCCCTCGCCGAAAACTCCCTCACAAACATCAAATCCGCCCTTTCCCCAAATTCAGTTTTATGTCATTGCCATCCGCGACAGTTTTCCCCTAAAAAAACAACAAACCGAAACCTTCACTTTCTCTTAGTATTAAAATTTGGTTTTTTCTTTTTAAAAAACGCCAAACTTTTGGGGGTTTCTGAGCTATCAAAACTAATTCAAGCTACTTACAGTCTTTTTCACTCACTGAAACACGCCCTTATTTTCAAAACTACCCCCCGTTAACCCAAGCCTCACCCCCTGCTAAACCCCGTTACAATTAAATTTGCGAATTGTGGTTACAAAAACCCTCGCGTTGGGGCTTTTTCGTCATCACAAAAGGTAAGGCAAAAATTCTTATCTTTTTCACCTTTTAAGTGAAAGAAGGAAAGGGGAAAGGGGGTTTGGGGACAGTGGAGGGAACAAATTGATAGATATTAACGTACATACACAACCACACCACCACACACATACACACCACACACCACACACACACACACACACACACACCCCACCACACAACCACACAAACACCACACAAAACCCCAAAACAACCACTACACCACACACACCACCACACACACCACACACCAACCCACAACACACACACACAACGCACACACACACCACCCACACCATTATATATATATATATAATATATAATATTATATTTTTATATTTATTATAATTTATATATATTATCTATATATTATATATTTCATTGTGTGTGTATGTGTGTGTTTACATTTTTTTAATATATATTATATATTTTATATAATTATATTTATTATATATAATTTTTTTTTTTTTTTTTTTTTTTTTTTTTTTATATTTATATTTATTATAATATATTTTTAATATATATTTTATTTTTTAAATTTAATATACATTAAATTTAAAATTTTAACTTACTGTTTTAAAATATGTAAATATCAAATATATAAATTTTAAAATATTATATATTATATATATATGTATGAAATTATATGTATTATGTTTTTTACACATCCACACACATGCACACAAACACACCACAAAACCACACACACACACACCACACACACACACACACACACACACACAACACACACACACCCAACACACATACACCAAACACACCACCACACACCCCACCACACACACACACACACCACACACACACACACACCACTTACACACTATACGAACGCAATTTTTTTCTATAAAGTAGGCATGGTGTGTTTTTGTATGTATATATTTTTAATATATTAATATATAATTATATATATATAAAAATATATTATATATATAAAATTTTAATATATTATATTATATAATATTAAATATATATATATGGTGTGTGTGTGGTGTGGTGTTGTGTGTGTGTGTTTTTTTTGTTGTGTGTGTGTGTGTTGTGTGTGTATCACATCATTTAAAGGGTGGGTTCTGTCTGAGCCCCGTGGTCACACGATATAAATTGCAGTTTTCACTTGTATGCTTTTTGAGTAGACGGGGTAGGGTCCCCATTTTTTTCCAACAGAGTGGGGGGGTTCCCTTTTTTAGGAAACTTTCTCTCTTTTTTCCGGGCTTGGGACCAGCCGCTTACTGGCTTGGCCCCCGGGGCGGGCGGCATCGAGGAAAATTTCCCTTCCCCAAAGGGGAAACAACGCGCGTCGGACCGAACCCTCAAACTCAATTGCCGTCGTGCAGTCTTGAGCCCCGACCCTAACTTTTCGACCACCCACTTTGCGATCATGTGCTTCCATGTTTTTTTCTTGGCATTTGAGGGTGGTTTCCTTCCTTTCCCCCCGGGGTGTTTTTATCGAGTCCCACTCTATTTACCCGCACTGACTTGGGCTGACTGGGCCCCCCGTGGGTAGCGGCAAACGAGGTGAATTCCCTTTCCTAAGGGAAACAACGCGGCGGTCGGTGGTCGAACCCCCAACTCAATTGCGTCGTGACAGTCTGAGTCCAGCTTCAAACCTTCGGCCCCCGGCCCCCGTGGTGTGTATTGTATATATATAAATTTATATTATTATATATATATATATATATATATATATATATATATATTTCTTCTTTTTTTTAGCTTTATCCCATTTTTTTATGGGGGCCCATATGATTTGGGGGCTGGCAGATATCTTTTTTGGCCCGGGTGCCCTTCCTGACGCCACCCTTCTCCATCACCCGGGCCCCCGGGCCGGCACCGACTTTGAGCTGTCTTGCCCCCCATGGCTGGGGGCAAACGGGTGAATTCCTTGCCAAGGGAAAACGCGCCGGGCGGTGACTCGCCCCCAACTCGATTGCCGTCGGACGTCTGAGTCCGATGCTCTTACCACTCGGCCACTACGGCATATTAATATTTTATATATATATTAATTATATATAATATATTATATTATTAAAATATATATATGTGTGTTTGTGTGTGTGTGTGTGTGTGTGTGGTGTGTGTGTGTGTGTGTGTGTGTTTATGTTTGTATATGTGTGTGTGTGTGTGTGTTGTTGTGTGTGTGGTTTGTGTGGTGTTATGTATATACATATATATGTAATATTTCATATTTTTTTATTGCACATAATTGTGTAATATATTAATTTTTATATAATATTATATATATTTTTTATATATATATAATATATAATATTGTGTGTTAGTATTAAAAATTGTATATTTATATATTGTTTTATCTGTATATATATTTTTTTATTTACTATGTGAATAAAACACACCACAAACCCCCAACACACACACACACACACCAACACCACAACACAACCCACACACACAAAAACACACAAAATATATAATATATATATATAATATATAATATTATATATAAAATATATATTATTATTATATACTACCATACATATTATATATTTTATATATATATTATCACTACATAATAATTATATAATATTATATATATAATTTTAAATAAAATATATTATATAATATATGTATTTATATATATTATTTTAATAATATATATATTATATTAAACATACATATATATATAAATTTTTTATATATATATATATTTTATAATATATAATATTAATTAATATTATATATATATTTATATATTATTAAAACCCTTATATATATATTTATATTAATATAATTATTTATATATATATTTTATAATATTTATTATACTTATTTTTTTTAAATTTTATATATAATTATTAAAATTTAATTATAAGAAATAAAAGTTATATATATAATATATTATTATTATAATATATAATATATATATATATATATATATATATTATAAAAATTTTTTATATTATATATATATTTAAAATATTTAATATATATATTATATTGCGGTGTGTGTGGTGTGTGTGTGTGTGTGTGTGTTTTTTTTGTTGTGTGGTGTGTGGTGTGTGTGTGTGTAGGATAGGGGAGAAAAGAGACAAAAACGAAATGAGACAGACCAAAGGGATAAAAAAAAAAAGGTAAAAAGAAGGGGAGATAAAAGGAAACCGCAATGTATCATTACCAGAAATTTTAGAGCCTGTTTTTCGTTATACAGGGTTTAGCGTGTCGCCCTAATTTTCGCAAAATTTCTTAGAGGGAAAAAGAGAAATCCGCACATACACATCAGACATGTTTACTAGTACGAACAAATACTATATTTCTACTTGTGAAAATTTCAGACTTGATTCAGGGACTTTTAATTTTAATCTATCTTTATTCCGTAGAGGCTTTTGAAAAATTTTTATTTTTATATAAAATTAGAAATTTTTTGTACCACGGAAAGCAGTTAAGGAAGGGAATTTTAAAATGCAATAAGATGAAATTTTAAAAATTTAATTTCCCCCTGAAGGGTTTAAGAGAAAACCTTTTTGCTTATTCTCCTTTGCTTTGCACTCGTAAAATTTTTGGGGAATTCCCTCTACAAAAAACCCCTTCTTTTGTTTTTATACGCAAAAAAAGTAGAAAAAAAGACGCTTTCATGTTAAAATTACCCTTTAAAGTCGAACATTGTTTGTTGTAGATATTTTGAAAAGAATTGTTACAATTTTTCAAAATAAAAGTTTTTATAAATCAAAAAGAATGTTAAAATGTAACAAAATTTAAAAAAAAAATGATAAAAAACCTGTGGGAAACAAGTTTACTAAAAAGTTGTAAACAAAAAATGAGTTGAATTTTTAAACCTTTAATCACTTTAATTTTCCAGAAGAACCGGGAAAATGGTGTGAGGTGATATTAGAGCCCTCTTGCCAGATCTGTAAACTACTATAGAAAAAGAAACCCGATTTTTTGCCACGTGACTTTTCAACAGCACGGGGCAATGCCCAAAAACCTCAAAAACCATATTGTATATGAGATCATTTTTGAAATCATGGGATACTCCTCGAATTTTTTCCCAAAAAAATGTAATTGTAAATTTTCACCTGGTTCGCATACAAAAGCAAAAGGGAAACAT
>NW_023658930.1:0-5000 GCF_015228065.2 Penaeus monodon
CACGAAAAAGGTGTCCCCTAAAAAGGGCACACGTTGTATTATTGTTTTGGTGTGTGTGTGTGTGTGTGTGTGTGTGTTGTGTGTGGGTGTGTGTGTGGGTGTGTGGGGTGTGTGTGTGTGTGGTGTATGCCGTGTGTGTGCGGTGTGTGTGTTGTGTGTATGTATGTTGTGTTTGGGGTGGTGGGGGTGGTGGGGTGTGTGTGTGTGTGTGTTTTGTGTAAAACTCGTAAAAAATGTATTTTCTGTAAAGTCAATTTAATTACACCTTTCGATTATTAGGTTTCACTCCCACCACCGTTCTTTCTATGGGTGAAACTGGAAACCTTACAACAATTGTAAGCATGTGACCAACTTTTATTGGGGTGTCAACTACCTTGAAGGGCAATTTAAAAAATTTCTCCCAACCCCACACCCACACACACAAAAACCACACACACACACACCACACATAATATATCATATATGTATATATAAATATTTATATATAATATATAATATATATATGTGTGTGTGTGGTGTGTGTGTGTGTGTGTGTGTTTTTGGGTTTTTGTGGTGTGCGTATAATTTATACACAATTTGTGTGTGTGTGAGTGCGTAAAAAATTTTATACATCGTATATATATTTTAAAAATATATTATATATATATATATATAAAATATATATAAAATTTTAATATAATAACTCCCCTGGGCTCCCTTGAACAAGGATAGCACCCTATTAGCTCCCTATACCGGGGTTTGCGGTGAAACTGTCGGCAGCAGGGCAGTGGATATCTGGGAAACCCCCCTTCAGTTCAAAGTTTTTTTTTTCACCAAAAATATGTCTGGCGTTTACAGTGAAACTGTTTTAAAGCGGAAAGGATAGTTCCCCCTATTAGTTGGACTGCGAGTTGAGAAGGAGCCGGGGGGATTCCACTCAACTTTTTTTTCTCCTGACAAACCTCTACACCAATATTAAATACAAAAATGAAATTCATCCCCACACGCCCGTCGCGTGGTTATCAAGGGCGCGTTATTCATTTGGGCAACCGGCTGACAATTTTAAAATATGCATCTGGAAGACAAAGAAAATAAAGAAAATACCCAAATTTAAAAACACTTTAAAAATCAAAACGGGAAGTAAGGAAAAATGAAGAGATGGGTAAATTCTGTTGTTTTAAACAAAGGGATAGATACAAATTCAAATACTGGGAATATGAGACATTTGGGGAAAAGTAATGGAAGTTTAAAAACTAAAGAAAAAAAGACAGTTCTTTTTTCTGGAAAAGAAAAAGGGAAATTATAGTCAGAGTTGCTATGATTCTCACGAAAAAAACGGGAAATGCACAAATTTGGGGTCACCCCAAATAAATACGCATTTTAAAAGTCAAAATAAAAGCAAAACCTCAAAACTTATATTATCAATGCGCGCCCCAAACCAACATTACAAGTATGAAGAAATAATTTTTTTATAACCTCCCCAAAAATCTTAAAACACAATCCCAACAAGATGTAAAGAAATCGGGAGACCTCAACCCCAAGAAAAAAAATTACAAAAAAATGAAATCGGAAAATTCGGCCTTGGGGAATTAATAAAAGAGGAAAGGATTTTATTGAATTCTGTATACAAATAATTGTTTCCCAATACATTGTTCCAACCCCCAAAATTTGTACAGGGGTTTTTCACCAAAAAAAGAACCCAAAACCAAATTGACACATTTTTAAACCAAAATGGAAAGTTGCTAAAAAATGCAAAAAAGCCTGGTCCCGACTGCAACAGTGACCACCAACATAACTACGATTTTAAAAAAAGACCAAAAAGATGGGCGTCCAACACCACCTCTAAAGCTCGACTAAAACTCTTATAACAATTACGATTACAGTTCAAACAAATTTGATCCAAATCAATTGAAGATGATAAAACACCAAATAGTTGTGGAAAAAGGGAAAAGAATTTTGCTGAGTGCTGTTTAAGAAACTATCCCAAAAAAGAAAAAGAAAAATTTCCCCCCGGGTTTCTGAAAAAAACACAAAGTGAAATTGAAACAAAAATGCCTAAAATAAAAGGGTATCAAAACCAGTTAAAAAAGTATTTAAAAAAAACAAAATAAAAAAATTCAAAGATTTTTGCGACAAGAAAAGGGAAAAATTTAAAAATGACATTGCCAAAAATTTTGAAACTGTCTATCAATAAGACAACTAAAGAATCTACCAGGAGTAAAAAACAACACAAAAATTTAAAACCTACAATGGCCTATCAAACGGGAATTGGCTTGTTTTATTGGGGAAAAAAAGTCAAAGATGATGGAAAAATATTTTCCAACCTTAAAAAAAGATAAGATCAAACAAAAACATTAATTAGACTCAATGCCCGCAAGAGAACCCCCCCACTGTAGACGAAGTTATAAAAGCCAAAAAAAGAAGTAAAGAATAAAAAAGGTCCGGAATAGATGAATAACGCAGAACTAATCAAGAGCTGGCGAAAGTGTTAAATATTCTACGAACTCTGTAAAAAAATAGGGAAATAAAAAATGCCAGAACCTGGTAAAATCGTTTTTACTCCCATCCCAAAAAAAGGTGCGCACTCCAATGCAAAAATAACAGACGTTGCATTAAAAAGTCCAGCAGAAAAAATTTTTTTTAAAATTATTGCTGAAAAAAGAAGTTGAAGTTAAGAGAGAAAATTGCAGACAAAAAGCGGGTTTTCCCCGGGAAAAGGTACCAGAAACCAGATTCAAAATTTAAAATTTTATCATAGAAAAAAAACAAAAACTAAAAAAAGACCTTACCTTTTTTTCTGTTTTACGTGAAGTTTTTGATCTGTTGACACGATATCCTCGGGAATAATAGAACGATAGAAGTTTCCAAAACACTCATCCAACAAATAAAAACCATTTAGACCAACAAAAAGCACTGTAAAACCATTTTGGGTTAAAGAATGGTTCGAAGTCAAACAGGATGCACGGGGTTGCTTTCTGTTCCGCCCTTTTTAACATATATTCTAAAAAATTATAAAGGGGTTTCTCTAAGAATTTTGAAGGGAACTGTAATGTTGGAGGATAAAAAATATAAAATCTAAGGTACGCCGATGATATAGTTTTGATTCCACATATCCTGAACTACAACAACTACTAGATAAAGTTAGAGAAAAGCGAAAAGGCTGGTTTTTTTTAAATGCCAAAAAAACTAAAATCATAAAGATGACTATTACAATCTAAAAATGATTTTGGAAAATGTGATAAGTTCACTTTTTTGGAGCTTTTTTTAACAAATACTAGATGATTCACAGGAGATAAAAAGAAAAATTCCCATTGCCAAAACGCCAAAATTTGCTCTCAATAACATTTTTATAGCCGAAGCATTACCTTACAGACAAATGGGTTATTAAACTCTTTATTTTTCCCAATTGCATCATAGGGGTTCTGAGTTTGGGTGCTGAAGTAGATGACAAAAAAAAGTCATATTTTGAAATGTTGTTACGACGAGTGCTGCGTATTAGCTGGACAGAGAAGAAGACAAATGTAAAGTCTAAAAAAAAATAAATTGTAAACCGGCTGTTGACATCTTGAAAGGGGGAAAAAAAAGTTTTTTGGGTCTAGTGAAAAAAAAAAGTATTTAGAAAGACTTGCTGACAGGGATGGTGATGGAAAAGAGAAGAGGAAAACCCAAAGACAAGACTGAGCGAAAACTCAAAGATTTTGCGGCTGTCAAAGGTACAAGTGGAAAAAAAGCGTAGACGATTTTTAGTGGCGAAGATGGTGGAGGGGTCCCGGCTGCTCAAACTGAGCATACCTTTTATTGAAAATTATTATATTATATATTTATATTTACAAAAAGGGTATGCTCATGTTTGAGCAGCCGTGGACCTCTCCCCCCCCTTCCCCAAAAACCGATCTTACGTTTTCTTTCCACTTGTACCTCGACAGCCCCCAAAAATCTTTGATGTTGTCGTCAGTCCCCTTTTCTTGGTTTGCCTCTTCCTCTGTTTCCTATCCCATCCCTGTCAGCAATCTTTCAAAAACTTTTTCTTTTCCCTCTCATGACCAAAAAACTTTTCTTTCCTCCTTTTTAAGATGTCCAACCCGGGCTTTTAAATTTTTTTTTTCAGCACTCACCTTTGTCTTCTTTTCTGTCCGCTAATACGCGCACTCGTCTGTAACCCAATTTCAAAACTTTGATCTTTTTTTTTGTCATCTCTTCACCCACCTCAAAACCCTATATGCAATTTGGGGAAAAATAATAGTTCAATAACTCAGCTTTTTCTGTAAGGAACTTCGGGCCCATCCCGATGTTTTGGGCAATTGTGCGTTTTTGGCAATGGCAATTCTTCTTTTTATCTCCTGTGAATCATCAATGTATTTGTTAAAACCTCCAAAAAAGTGAAACCCATCCATTTTCCACAAACATTCTATTTTATTGTAATTGTTTATCTATGATCTTAGTTTTTTTTGGGGTTAAAAAACAAGCCCGCCCTTTTTGTTGCTTCTCTAACTTTACTAGTGTTTTTAGTTCATATACTGGGGGGGGGTGGCAATCAAAACTATATCATCGGGGTACCTTAGATTTGATATTTTGTATCCTCCAACATCTCATTTTTCCTTTAAAAATTTTCTAGAGCACCTCTCATAATTGTTTCAGAATAATGTTAAAAAGGGGCGGACGAAACAACCCTGTCGCACTCCTTGTTTGACTTCGAACCATTCGTTAACCCCAAAATGGGTTTTTACAGCTCTTTTTGTTGTCATACAGGTTTTTATTAGTTTGGGTATGTGTTTTTTTGGAAAATCATACTTCATATTTTCCAAGATATCGTGATCAACAGTATAAAAGCTTTCAGTATCGTGAAACCAGGGATAGGTCTTTTTGATGTTCTCTTTTTTTCTCTATGATCAATTTTTAATTTTTAAAACTGGTTTTTGGGACCTTTTCCAGGGGGAAAACTCTTGTTCGCTGCAATTTTCTCTCTTAAATTTACTTCATTCTTTCAGCATAATTTTCAAAAAAATTTTGCTGCTTGACTT
>NW_023658930.1:10000-12500 GCF_015228065.2 Penaeus monodon
TATCGTCCCAACAAGGGAAAAATGATTAAACCAAAACTAACAAGTACGTATACTAAACAACGATAGGACGGCAATGTACAAATATTCAATACTCATGGTAAAATGAAAACAGTGACTTCACAGGTTCTTCTTTTCAAGTGCTGTCCCCCTACCAAGGACGTTGGGCGATCATGGATTTCCATGAATTTTCTTGCAATTTAGAGCGGTTGGTTTGGCCGTTGCCTTCCGCCCGGTGTTTTCACTCTGCCCATGATCACCATCTCTAATCTTACCACACGTTCTGGGACCGCACTGATTTCCTGGCTTGGCTTGGCCCAACCCAGCGGCCTAGGCAGCTATCGAGGTGAATTCCCTTGCCCATCTCAGAGTACTTAGCACCGACAAACGTTAAAAGGTAGACATCGGAATTAAGGAGAATCATTGTATGCAACAAAGAAACGCAGAACGGAGAAGTGGCATATATAGTAGAGATGAATCCATAGAGAGTATGCAAAGAACTTTTACAGAAATATCTTAATACAACTGCACAATTGATTTACTATCAGCCACTGTTACTAATAAGCGAACGCGGTAACTAGAGTAATCGATACCTAACATCGACAAAAGAAGAAAATAAACAAGAGCGCTTAAAGGTATGAAGAAAGGGAAACACCAGGGAAAGACGGAATTTAGTATATGACCTTTAATAGGATTGCAGAGGGGAAATCACATACAGTGAAGGAATTAGGCCCCGAATTTTTTAAAAAACAAAAGCCTTCCCAGCGGGATAAAAACACCGAAAACCCTGGAAAAATGAAACAATTTTATATTTTGATTCATAAAAAAGAAGACAGAAGGATCTAAAAAACTACCGCCCAATAACCTACCTTTCAGGTACTTACAAAACTATTCACAAAGTCATGCACATTCGCATCTTCTGACAACTCCTGGAGTTCTACAGGCAGGCTCTCGCAGTCACTACTCACGACAAGACCAAACACAATCCTGGCTCAGACCACAATAAAAAACAAAAACAATAAAATAAATACAACGAATATAGGAACACTTGTATTCTCGTATTCCTCGATTACGAAAAGGCAGTCTAGAAGCTATCCGAATACAGAGACAGTAGAGCGAGGTATATTGCTGAAAATATCGAAATATATACAAAGTGGATGGGACACGCGAACCATGGCAAACTCCACAGAAACGACATGAAAAAAAATACCATTTTAAGAAAAAGTTTAGGTGATACCATCCACCAAAATCAAAAATGTTCTCACAGCAGCTTGTCTTGAGAAATTCTTCAAGACTGGCTAGAATGAGAACGGAAAGGGATATTCAAAATAGGTGACGAGAGACTATTAAACAACTCTAAATTGCAGACGATATGTTCTCGAATTCATGAATCTGCATAATGACATGCAGCAACTGTAAATTAGGATCTCAATGGGGAAATCGAAAAACGAGAAAAGATTAGATCATGTTCATACAGTTAAGTCAGTTCGAACAGATACTTTGTACAAGCGCGAAGCGGCTTAGAGGTAGTGAACAAATATAGATCCCTTAGGGCAACATTCGAATGATGACAAACACATCTAGCGACGAGGAATTAAGCGACGCATCTCTGAGTCCTAAGGGCTGAGTGCCTTCGGATGATGAATGATTAATGATGTTAGATTATCTAGTATACTAAACAACATCATGGATATATATGTGATATAATTAATTCAATATATGTACAACACACCAATATATAGATATATATAGTATAGATATAATTTATATTATATCCTATATATATATATAGATATATATAGTGTATGTTATGTGTAATCGTAATATTTATATGTATATGTTATATGTATAAGTGTGTATATATACATAGTACAACACACATCACACACACACACACACACAACACCAACCCCACCATAATAAATAAATATAATATAAATAATAATACATATATGTATAGATATATAAATATATAATTATATATATTCTATATACTACGTCTACATATTTTATCCATTGAAGTTGGTGTGAAAAACTATATAGAAATGTGGTGTTGCGATATATTATTATATAGTTTTCTATATATAACACATATACTGTGTTTATATACCCCAACACACACACAAACCACAACATCACCACAGAAGAGAAAAAAACAACACACCACACACACACACACAACACACACACACACCAACACACCCACACACACAAACACACACACCATATATATATATTATATATATATAGATATATATATATAATATATTAATATATGTGTGTGTGTGTGTGTGACTGTGTGTGGTGTGTGTGTGTTGTGTGGTGTTGTGTGGGGTTTGTGTGGTGTGTAAATATGGTATATATATTATGATATATATAGTATATATATATGAGATTATATATATATTATTATCGATGTGGGTGTGATGTCTGTGTGGGTGTGTGTGTGTGTGTGTGTGTTGTGTGTGGTGTGTGGTCGTGTAGTGTGTGTGGGGTATCTGTG
>NW_023658931.1:0-10000 GCF_015228065.2 Penaeus monodon
TTAAAAACATAATTAATATATTTATTTATACATAATATATATAATCTACTATATATATAATAATATATATATATATATTATAATTTATATATATATATTCTATATATCTATATATATTATATATACCTCTATGTATATTAAATATTATGTCCTCTAATATATGAATATATATTTATATATTTATACATGAAATATGTATGTAAACCACCCACACACACAACCCTCACCACACACACACCACACACACACACCACAAAACACACACACATATATTATATATATATATTTATATAATATATATATATATCTATATAGATAGTATATATATATTATTTTTAGATATATATATGTATATATATATACATTTATATATTATATATATATATATATTATAGTATCTATATATATAGTATTATTATAGGGGATAAAATAGATATTAAGTATTTATATATCTATTTATATTCATATATATTATCATAGATCAATATCATATATCATCTATATAGATATATCTATATTAGTATACTATATTATATATATACTAATATAAATATATATTCTGCGTATAGATATGTATAATTATTTGTTATATGTTTATGTATATATGGTTAAGGATATATATATATATATATATATATATATATATATAGATATATAGTATTATATTCATTTATGTATATATTTTTTAAAAAAATCCCTAATTAAAAAATTCATGTATATATATATATATATTTATATATAGATACTTCTATATATAATATATTATATCTATATATATATCTCGATACCATATACCATATATGTATACATCGTCGATATATGTACATTTGTATGTATAGATATATATAATATATATATATATATATATATATATATATATATATGAATAAGATGTTTTACATATTATAAGTTATATATTGTATATAAGTTTAATTATCTGTATCACATTTCTATGATGTTTATGTACATGTCTATAGCTGCTATGCATCACATCATATGTATATCTCATATTCCTATCATGTATTATATCACAACCCACTATCTCTTCTCTCTATATCGTCTCCTCTATATATAATCTCTGTATGTTCTTTATGTACATCTGTCTGTATCTCTAATGTTATCTCTGTAGCTCTATGTCTCTCTCTCTACTCGTCTGTCTACTATACATATCTGTAGTTAATACTGACTAATCATATGTATATCTGTATTATCTGACCTCATATATGTCTCTATCTCTTCTCTCTCTATCAATATTATCTCTCATATCTATATATAAGTCTATGTTCATATGGCTCTCGCCCTGGAATCTCTGTATATAAAAGATGTATATAAATGTTTATTTATGAACATATAGGTATATCTATGTATATGCGTTTATATTTATATATGTAATATATGTATATATATGTATACTTATATAGATTCAGTCTATCCCTATCTATTTATCTATAGTATGGCAGAAATATGTGTTATACATATAACATATATGCATAATATATATATCTGAATTTAATATATATATATGTATATATATATATAGATTATATTAATTATTCTATCTATCTCTCTATATTATATAGATATATTCTCTGTATAGATATATGTGTGTGTGTGTGTGTGTGTGTGAGTGTGTGTGTGGGAGAAACACACCACACACACTACCCACACCCACACACAGACACACACCCGCCCACCCACCACACACACCCACACCCACCCCCCACCCAACACACCCACACACCCTATATATCTATATATATATAGACTATATATAGATCAATCTATATATCTGTGGTGTTTGTGGTGTATCTATATAAATATTTATGTTTATAATATATGTCTATTCTAATTAATCTCTCTCTCCTCTCCATCTCTCCCTCTCTCCTCTCTCTCTCTCTCTCTCTATTCTCCTTCTCTCTTCTCTCTCTCTCCCTCCTCTCTTCCTCTCCTCCGTCCTCTCTCTCTCTCCCTCTCCCTCTCACACCCTCTCGCTCTCTCTCTCTCTCTCTATATACTATATATATATTATATATATATAATATATATATAGATAGATATGCAGAACAGTATATATGAATTATATATATACACAAATATATATGTGTATATATATATCAATAAAATATATAATATATATATATATAATATATATACTATATCTCTCTATAGTATATTATATATAATATATATATCTATCTCTGTATAATGCATTCTACATTTATAAGCATGAGATTAAATCTATATATCTATAATTCTATACTATACATTCTATATATATATATATACATATATCTCTATATCATATAAGTCTGTGTCTCTCTGTTATACATACTCTCATATTTTTTTATATATATATATCTCTCTACTCATAGCTCCTCTCAATCTCTTTATATATATCTCTCTCTCATCTCTCTCTCTCTGTTTCTCTGTATCTCTCCTCCTTTTCCTCTGTTCTTCTTCTGTCTCTCTCTGTCTAGACTCTCTCTCTCCTCCTTCTCTCTCTCTATGCCTCCCTCCTCTATCTCTCTCTCTCTCTCTCATCTCTCTCTACTATCTCTCTCTCTCTCGCTCTCTCTCATCTCTCTCTCTCTCTATATATCATCCGGCCGCGGTGGCCGAATCGGTTCGCGCATCGGACTCAGACTGTCACGACGCATCCTGTCTGAGTTTCGAGGGTTCGAGTCACCCCGGCGGCGCTTTGTTCCGAGGGGCAAGGAACTTTCACCTCGATTTGCCTACCTAGCCAACTGTTGGCCAGTACAGCCCAAGTCATTATGCTGGTCAAGCCCGGATCAAATATAGAAGAATCATTACCTAAAAAAAACACACAAAAAACACAAGGGTAACACCCGGTACTCTGCTCCGTGGAAAAGGAACTGGGGACCCTAAACCACGTACTCACGTCCATGAGCAATCACACATGAAACACAATTACTTATCATCCTGTGACCACGGCGGGCTCAGACCTGAACCTAACGTTAAACAGAAGAATAATAATATTATACTAAGAATATATATTATATATATATAAGATATATGATCTATAACTATATAATATTAATTTTGTGTGTGTGTGTGTGTGTGTGGTATGTGTGTGTGTGTGGATATAAGCATATTCTTTTATATGATATTGCTTATACGTACATATAGATGTATTGATGAAATTATTTTAATGTACATATTTATACAAATATGCATATATATTAATGTATGTATATATAGATATATGAATATGTGTATGCAAATATATATGTGTGTATGTGTATATTTATATATTATAGGATATATATATTAATATATATATTATATCCTATAATACTATATATTAAATATATATACTATAATTATATATGTATATATCTATATATCCTATATATATATTATATATAGTGTGTGTGTGTGTGTGTGTGTGGTGTGTTGTGTGTGTGTTGTGTGTATGTATACTATATAATCATATGTTTATAATACTATGTCATAGTATATATATATTTCTCTATCACTATCTACTCTACTATATCTATCATCTCATTTGAACTATCTATCTATCTTTTTATCTATCTGTCTTCTATCTCTCTATCTATCTATCGATCTATCTATCTATCTATCTATCTATCTATATATATCTATATCTATATCATATATTATCTAATGAATATTTCTATATGTATATTATGAATATATGTAATGTCTATTAATATGGATAAATATTATTTTTATATGTATATATGCATATACATGTCATGTGCATTACATACATGTATATAGTTTATCTATATATATATTATACTCATATCTATATATATATATATATATCTTATTATATTAATATATATATTAATTATTCTAAGGCCGTGGTGGACGGTGTAGAGCATCGGACTCAAGACGGCAATTTCAGTTGAGGTTTCGAGTCTACCGGCCCGGCGCGTTGTTTTCTTTTCTTTGGGCAAGGAACTTCACCTCGATTGCTTGCCTTGGCACGCTATCTGGGTAAGGCCGGTAGCCGGGTAATAGAGATGGGGAATCATAAAACACCGGCGGAAAGCAACGGCACACCTCGCTCTAAGATTGCCCAAGAAAATCATGAAACTCCGTGATCGCCAAGCGTCCTTGTAGGACAGGGCATAAGGCTGCGGTGGTCGAGTGGTTGAGCATCGGACTGAAGACGGCACGACGGCCTTCTAGTTCAGGGTTCGATCACCGGCCGGCACGTTTTTGTTCCCTTGGGCGAGGACTTCCCTAGACTGCCTACCTAGCCCCTGGGTGGCCAGCCAGCCCAAAGTACGTGCTGGTCCCAAGCCCGAACAAATAGAGAGAATGATTCCTAAAAGGTAACACCACCCCGGCTACTCCTCCGTGGGAAGGAACTGGGGACCCTACAACGTACTCACTCTAAGAGCATCACAAACATGAAAACTTACAATTAGTTATCATGCTGTGACCACGGCGGCTGAAACATGAGCCTACCGTTAAAAAAGGGAAAAAAAAAGAAAAAAAAACAAAAAGAAAAGCAAAGAAAAGAAAATAAAAGAAAAGAAAAGAAAGAAAAAAATATGTATATATAATTGTACACAAGGAGACACCAAACAGACACAAAACACGAACACAGAAACACACACACACACACACACACACACACACACACCACACACACACACACACACACACATATATATTATATATATATATATTATATATATATATATATTATATATAATATATTCAGAAAATGTATATATATGTATACATGTATATGGAAAATTACATATATAAATTTAAATAAATGTATATATTACATATATAAGTGAAATAAATAAATATATATCTATAACTATATATATATAGTATTATATATATATATATATATATATATATACTACTACTCATGTCTCTCTATATATATACATATTTCTAGTAAATAAATCAATATATATATAGAGTATGATATATACTATATATATATAAATAATATACTCTCCCATCCATATATGGTCCGTATATACTCATCTCTGTGTATGTAAGCTCTTATGTACTATATGTCTATCTAATTTTTTTGGGGTCAGGTGTGTGCGTACGTGTGTGTGTTTGTTTGGTGTATGTCTGTGTGTTGTGTTTATATATATCTCTCTACTCCTCTCTCATATATTCATCTATCACTCTATATATCTATATCTATCTTCTGCATCTTATATATTAATATATATCTATCCGGTAATATATATATCTAATATTAAACACACCCACACACACACACCACACACACACATATATATTACCATATATATAGTACTGGCCTCCGTTTTCGTACCGGATTGACCTAGGTTCGAGGCCATGGCTAGGAGGACTGTTATATATCTATATCATGCGGCAATTGGCATGATTCCATCTTGCCATAATGTATACTATATATAATATATAATATAATATATAATATCATTATAGTATATATAGATACTATATATTATATATATATATATATATCGATAATATATAAATGTGTATACCTATAGACATATGTGTATATAACTCTGCCTTTTCTATTTTATATAGAATGTATTCTATATGTATCTCTCGGGTATATCAATGTATACTCTATATACATATTATTTTGGCGTTGGGTTTGTATGGGTGTTTTTGCGTGTTTTTGAGCGTGTTAGTTTGTGTGTGTGTATATCTATATATTAGTTTATATATATCTGATTAATACATTTATTTTACAAAAAATATTTTATATATGTTTATATACTTATACACACACAACAGAGAGACACACACACATATACAACACACACACACAAACACACACATAAAACACACACACAAACACACACAACACACACAACACACACACCACACACGTGCGCGCCGCGCACACACTCACAACATATTATGTATGTATACTCATACATATACATCATACATATATATATATATATATATATATATATATATAGATTATATATCATATATATATAAAACAGACATTTTTTGGAATCACATTATGACTATTGAAGATGGAAAAAGACTCAGTTTTTCACGTTTATATTTTATCTTTTTTTTTCGATTTCATATTGACCGATTTAGATATCTAAGTGAAATGATCTGGTGAATAGAGAATAAGAAAAGAAAATATTAGTCAGTACGTACTTCCTTATAAACAAGATGCGAAAGAATGGTAAATCGATTTTTCGCATTTTGTATCGCTGTCGACTAAAATATTGGCTCTAAGTGGATAGCAGGATGATTACTAAGATGGGCGCTCATTATCTAGTGGAATATGACCGTAAAATTCATGGCAGTTCGGGATATATAAGACGGCATTACAGGTTCAGTGGCACCATCATCACCATGAGGGTCTTAGTGGTTCTTGGGCTTGTCGCTGCTGGCCGCCTTTTCAGGTGGTCACGTGCAGGTGTGTATGTGACATTTACATCACCTTCGTTTGCTATAAATGAAGTTTCCTTGTTATTTAACTATTTTATTATTTTTATTCCATTTCCAAATATTGATACAATATTCCTCCGGACTTGTCTTATAGTTGATGGAAAATATAGTCTAAAATCTTACGCGAGGCGAGTGTTTAAAAAAAAGAAAAGAAAAAAAAAGGAATGACCATTTTTCCTGCATAACAACCTTTCAACTTCTCACTCTGTTCATCGATTCAGTTATAGTCCTCGAATTCTTAATACCGTATCCTTTCAGATGTTCAGAAGCAAAAAGATGTATTTTTCTCCTCACAAGATCTATGGAGACATTTCAGGACGGAGACTTGCTGGCGACTGCCAATTCCTTTGACCCGCGCTGGTCCACTTAGGTACTACAGTATGGTGGTGCATGTCCGTGCCAAAACCTGTTGAGGACCTTAATGACGCAAACTCTTAGCAGCAGAAACACTGTTTCTCCCTTTCAATACAAGGCATCGTATGAGGCACATCCTGCTTTTTTTGCGTCCTCATCCACCTGCCAAGGACTGCATCCTTTGTCGGCAATGCAGCCGACTTCCGTCAGAAAATGAATGAAGGAGAGTTTGTCTATGCCTTTGTATGTTGCCGTCATCCCTCGCCTTTGGCTGAACACGTGGTGCTCCCTCCACTCTATGATCACACCGCACCTCTTCACCAACAAGTGAAGTTATCGAAGCAGGCTTATCCGTGCCAACAGAAACAGACCCCTGGGCAATTTCGAGTCCCTTTACGGGAACCAGAGAAACCCTGACCAGAGATGCTTATTCGGTGAATGATTCGGCTTGAATACTGTCACGTTACCTGTACCTGGCATATGGAAGTCCCCTTCTGGTGGTGACGCGTACGGCCACATCTAGATCGCAAAGGCGAGAACTTCTTCTGGGTTCATCATCAACTTACCGTCCGCGATTTGCTGCTGAACGTCGGTCCAATTATCTGAATCCCGTTAGATGAACTCCCGTGGAACAAGCCCATCGTAGACGCTTTGCTCACCCACACACCCCACCACTTACAAGTATGGGGTCAGTTTCCCTGCTCGTACCCTACAATGGTTAGATTCGAAGATTGTGACGATGTTGGCGCGAATTCGAGATATGGGTCATCGTCCTAGAGCCGAATTCGTGATGCCATTTCCCATTAGGCCTATGTAATTGATAGCCACGGGACAAACAGATTGAACATCAGTATGAGAGAGGCATTGACATTCTCTTGGGGATTTATCGAATCATCACTGTACAGCCCCAATGTGTGCAGTACTATGGAGCTTTACATAACATGCCCTATTGTACTAGGTCGTGCAAGGTGATCCTCATGGAAAGGTTTCGATTTAACCCCCCTGGTGTGGCTGAACATTTCGAAACTGCCACCCGTGATCCCCAGCTCGTTCTTCAGGCTTCAACAAGTAATATGGATAACATTTTTCAAAGAACACAAGGACAGCCTACCTCCCTACACCAAGGCCGATTTGGAATTACTCGGGGTGTCTATCTCGGATCTATCCGTTTGAAGGTGAACTGTCGACCTAACTTTGAAGATTTCGAATACAGCCTTATGCAACGCAGTTGGATGAAGCGAAGGAATCCTCCCGATGTAGAATCAGCACATATGTGCCACGTCTAAACCACAAAGATTTCACTTTTAAAATTGAAATAGAGAATGGAGACTCTGATAAATATATTGGCTCAGTTCGTATATTTGGCCTGGCCTCATAAAGACCAACACGGAATCGAATTTATTACATTTGACGAAGGTCGCTGGAATGCCATCGAGTTGGAATAAGTTCTTGTATCATGTAATTATTTTCTTTTTGTTTGTTTGTTTGTAGTAAAGCAATTTTGCTTCACTTGAATTTTTACCATGTTTATTTCATATCTGATCGATACTATGTGGGTGTTTTATAATTATAACGATAATCACGCATAGAATCTCGTCTGTATAATTAAAGCCTTTAGTATGAGCATATAAGACGATGCAAAGGGATATTATTCTTATTTCCTTGCGTTGCCGTGAAGAAAGGAAAAAATTCGATTGAGCGCAAGTGCGCGGAATCTTCGGTAACTGTCCCGATGTCCCAAGCATAGATACACTGTTTCAAAGATCGCGGCAGAGGCGCTGGCCTTACGAATTTTCGAGAGTTGCAACAGGCCTGCCAACAGGTTACTTCTTCCCCAGGGAAACGATAGAGGTCTGGAGTTCGACCTTGTGGTAGCGGTTACTATCTAATGGGTGGATAATGCCGACGCAGCAGTGCCCAATCTTCATCAGAAATACCGAATACACAATCACTACTGTTTCTCATGGCGTGTACCCCGAATAAATCTCCACATGGTTATCCGCTGGACCGCAGAGTCCAGATAGGCGTGTGTTTGAAGATCTTCCTAACATTAAGCACCTCCAAGTTAAGGTTTTTCATCACAGGTGAAACACACTTCAAAAGTATTGGGATTGCAAGCTGACTCCTCTTGATATGAATCTGCAATCAAAGAATTGTTCCCTGAATTGTTTTCCCACATAATAAAGAGGCATATAACGAACACTTTGTTGTCTGATAAAATCCAGCATTATATGAATATATATATAAATGTTGTATATATATAGATATATATATATATATAATATATATATATACAGCATTATAATATATAGATATATATATATAGATATATATATATATATATATATATATATACGTACATACAAACAGAGATCTACATAACAAAATGCAAAAAATAGATTTGATAATTTATTTGAAGATTTAATTTTCATAAATACTAGTTTGCATTGGCATTGCAATTTCGGTGTTTGTCTACCATATATATATACTATATAATATATATATATATATTATATTATATATATATATATATTTGATTATATTTATATTCATTTATATCGATACCCTACACAACACCATCGCTCATACAAAAAAAAACACCCATATCAATATGGGTGTAATGTGTGTGTTTGGTATATATATATATATATTATATATTTCTATATATATATATATATATATATTTGTATATATCTACAATAATATATATATATATATATATATATATATATTATATTATTATATAATATATATATAATTATGTGTGTGTGGTGTGTGTTGTGTGTGTGTGTGTGTGTGTGTGTGTGTTTTTTTGGGGGGGGTGTGTTTGTATATATATATATATATATATATATATATATAAGCTATATGTATTCTATATATATGTTGTGTGTGTTTGTCTTGTGCGTATTGTGTTTATATATATGTATGTATGTAATATCTCTTTCAATTATATTATATTATATATATATATATATATTATATATTAAAAATATATATATTATATGTATATAAAATGCGTGTGTTGTATGTATGCGCAATGTCCACTCGCTGGTAGGGGCCCTGGCTTCCGTAGCTCTGGAACCTCCTGCTCTCTGAGTATCTCCACAGTTGTAGCCTGGGACTGCAGTTGGCCCAGTGTCCATGGGTGGCACACACAAGGAGGTACTGCAGAAGTCTCGATGACATAGGTGCTGTGACCTGG
>NW_023658932.1:5000-7500 GCF_015228065.2 Penaeus monodon
ATATATGTATAATAATGTAATTATATGCATATATATATATTATATTATTATATATATATATATTATATATATATATATATGTATGTATATATATGTATATATATATATACACATATATAAATATGTATATATATATATATATAACTATATAGCATATATATATTAGGTAAGGTTGAGGTTGAGTTAGGATTTTTTTGTAAGCTAAGGACGGGTAAGTTAGGTGAGAGTCGCTAAAGTTAATTTACATTAGGAATGTATGTTAGGTTAGATTTAGATTCAAATAGATTAGGTTAGGAGGGTCGGTTAGGTAGTTTAGTTAGGTGTAGGTTAGGTTAGTTTACGTTAAGTTGAGATTAAAGAAAGGTTCGGTAGGGTATTTGTATAAGTAGGTTGTTAGGTAGCTTGATCAATGATTATATAAGATTAGTATGTTAGGTTTAGGTTTAGATTAGGTTAGCTTACTTTTAGGTAGGTTAGGTAATGGGTTTAGGTAACATTTAGTTTAGAATCGGTAAAATTAGAATTGTAAAGTTAGAAAGCTTAAAGATGTCAAGTTAGGGAGAATCTTATTTTACATTAGGTAGAGGATGCGTTAGGTTAGGTTTAAGCGTTAGGTTAGGATGAGCTGGTTAGTTTAAGTGACGTTATGGTAGAATGTTAGTTAGAAAACGTATGGGAGGAACGGTTAAAATGTTAAATTAGGTAGAATCGTTATTTAGGTTTGTAGGTTAGGTTAGGTTTAGGTTAAGTTAGATATGGGTTAGTTTAGTTTAGGTCACCTTTAGGATAGGTTAGAATCGTAAGGGGTAAAAGTTAGCAATGATAAGTAGGGTTCAGTTGTTATTTTAATCGAGGGTAGGTAGTGCTTAGGTTAGGTTTTTAGGTTAGGTTACAGATAGGTTAGGATAGGTTATGTAGTTAGGATTGTTAGCTAGGTTAGAATTGTAAGCTTAGATTAAGTTAGATAGTGATAGTACTTAGGTAGGTGAATTTAAATTAGGTTAGGAAGTTTAGATTAGTTTAGGCTACGTTTTAAGTGAGTTAGGTTAGGTTAATTTAGGTTAGGCATAAGGAGATAAATAGCACATCTGGCCATATGATTTTAGGACTTTGGGACACACAACAATATAGCACACCACCAACCACACACACACACACACACACACAAACACACACAACACACACACACAAATACACAAACACACACAAAAAACAAACAACGACACACACACACATGACACACACACACCACACCCACACACACACACACCACCACATATATAGATTATATATATAGAGATAAATATCTATAAATATAATATATCAGTATATATCATGTAATATAGTATATATAGGTATATATGATATAATGCATATATTAGAGAGATATATTTAGAGAGATATATAGATATTAAGATAAATATATAGATATATATATATAGTGTCTATATATAGATATAATATAGTATATATATATATTGAATGATATAGAGAGATATGATATATATATATATATATTGAATAGATATAGAGATGTATATTTATACTATACTATATATATACATGGTATAGATATACATATATATCTATATATCTATTATATCTATATCTATTATCTATATCTTATTATATATATATATATATATATGTATATATATATGTATTATATATACATATCTATAGTACATATAGATATAATTATATATATAGATATTAGATATATAGATATAGAGATATAGATAATAGATAGAGAGATGTATAGAGTGAGACATGTAGAGATATAGGAATATCTCATAATATAATAAAATATATATTATATATAGAGATAGATATATATAGAACATCTATAGTATAGATATATATATATATATAGGATATATATATATGATATTATATATACACCATATAATATACATTATATATAGATATATATATATAAGATATATATATATATATATATGTGTGTGGTGTGTGTGTGTGTGTGTGTGTGTGGTGTGTGTGTGTGTGTGTGTGTGTGTTTGTGTGTGTCTTTGTGTATGTGTGCGATTCGTGTGTGTGTGTGTGTGTGTTTGTGTGGTTTGTGTGTGTTGTGGCATAGTGTGTGTTGCTATATTGTGAGTTGGTCCAAAGGTCTAAAATCAATATTGCCAGATGTCTAATCTCCTTATTGCCTAACCTAAAATTAACCTAACCTAACTCAAACTTAAACGAGCCTAACTAATATAAAACCTTCCGAACCTAATTAAAATCACCTACCTAAAGTAACTATCCTAATTAATTTAATCTAAGCGTTACAATTCAACTAGCTTAAACAATCCTAACCTAAGCATAAACCTATCATAACCTATAGGTAACTAACCATAAACCTAACCTAACACTAACCAACCTCGATTTAAATAAAACTGAACCCTAACTATCATTGCTAACCTTTTACACCCTTACGATTCTAACATCCTAAAGGTGACCTAAACACAACAACCCATATCTAACTTAACCTAAA
>NW_023658932.1:20000-22584 GCF_015228065.2 Penaeus monodon
GGCTCGGGGCCTGCATACAGTCCTGACTGCCATTTGGCAGTCTGGTACCATTCCCCCTGACCTGCTGAGGGCGTGGTCATCCCTCTCTGGAAGGGAAAGGGGATCGATGGGACTGTAGCAACTACCTGGCATTACACTGCTCAGCATACCAGGCAAGGTTCTCGCCCACTTTCTTCTGAAACGGATCCGCAACCACCTACTGAGGCACCAGAGAGCGGAGCAGTCTGGATTTACTCCTGGCAAGTCCACAATAGACCGTATACTAGCGCTTCGAGTAATTGTGGAACGCCGTCGTGAGTTTGGTCGTGGGTTGCTTGCAGCCTACATCGACCTCAAGAAGGCGTTTGACTCGGTGCATCGGGAATCGCTATGGGAGATCCTGAGGCTCAGGGGAATTCCGAACACAGATTATTGGCCTGATAGCAAGCCTCTATACTGGTACTGAAAGTGCTGTAAAGTGTGGTGGGGTATGTCGAACTTCTTCCCTGTTAATTCAGGGGTGAGGCAAGGCTGTGTCCTTGCACCCACACTTTTCAAAACTTGTATGGACGGATAATGGGCAAGCTACTACCAAAGTCAGTGTGGAGCAACACTAGGCAATATTAAGGTCTCGACCTTGACTCTGCCCACGATGTTGCCATCCTCATCTGAGTCCTTGGAGTCACGTGTGGCGGCGCTAGACGCAGTTAGCAAGGAGGCGAAGCCCCTAGCTTAGAGTCTCCTGGACCAAGACCAAGATTCAGGACTTTGGGGCCTGTTAGGGGAACCCGTTCAGTCGATCCATTCTTGCGGCGAGGACGTTGAAGTCACAAAAGTTTTACATACCCTTTGGGACGTAGTCCATATCTCTGGTTGTCAGACCCGGAAGTCAGTAGACGGGTTGGTCTGGCAAAAGGAGCCATGAACTCGATCAACAAGAGCGTTTGGAGATGTCGGTACCTATGCAGAAGGACCAAGCTGCGTGGTCTTCCAGGCCTTGATACTTCCAGTTTTGCTCTATGGAACGAAACCTGGACGCTATCCAGTGCCTTGGAGTCTCGCCTTGATGCCTTTTGTAACAAGTCCCTTCGCCGGGTCATGGGTACAGTTGGGAGGACCACGTGTCCAACCGGGGGTTACACCGTGAGACTGGCATGGACCTGTTACTTGCATAATCCGGGATCGCCAACTCAGGCTATATGGCCCCTAGCTCGCCTCCCTATGGACGACCCTGCCCACCAGGTTGTCTCTCTGCGAGACAACCCTGGGTGGAGAAGACCCGTGGGACGTCCTAGGAGATCATGGCTTGGGGACTCGACGAGACCTGTCGTGAGGAACTAGAGATGGGCCGTGTGCCTGCCTGGAGACTCGCCTCGAGGGATCCTCGTGGCTGGAAGCGAAGGGTGGATGCGGCCATGCGCCCCCGTCGGCGTTAGCCCCTTGATGAATGATGATATATATAGACGAACACATAACGCACACATACACATGCCCACACACACACACACGTACACTCACACACCCCACACACACACACACACACACACACACACACACATGTATATATATTTATATATATGTATATATATAAATGAATATATATGTATATATACATATATATATATATATATATATATATGTGTGTGTGTGTGTGTGTGTGTGTGTGTGTGTGTGTGTGCGCGTATAAACCATGATAAATATGTACACACAGACACCACATAGACACACACCACACACACACAAAACACACACACACACACAACACCACACACAATACACACCACACATACACACAAAACACACCACACACCACACACACACCACACACATATTTTATATTATATATAATATATATTATATATATATATTATATATTTTATTATATATACATATATATGTATGTATATATATATACATATATTATATATGTATGTATCTGTATATATGTATGTATCTGTATTTATTATAAAATATATTATATTTTATATATATATATATATATTATATATATATAAAATATATATATATATATGTCTATATATATATATATAAAATATATATATAATTAATATATATTTTATATATATAAAATATATATATGTAGATATATACATTATATATATATATATATATATATATATATATATATTATATATATATATATATTATTGTGGTGTGTGTTTTTTTTTGTGTGTGTGTTTTGCTGTTGTGTTTTTTGCGTCCTTGTTTGTTTTATTATATATTTTATATATATTTTATATTATATAATATATATATATATATATATATATATGTGTGTGTGTGTGTGTGTGTGTGTGTGTGTGTGTGTGTTAGTCTGTTGTGCATGGTGGGCATGGTTTGGTGTGTGTGTGTGTGTTTTATTATGTAAATTGTAACATGCATATATTGTAGTGTTTGTGTGTGTGTGTGCGTGTGTGTTGTATATCTTTTTATTTATTTATATATATATATTTTAATATATGATGTATATTATGTATATATATATATATATATTATATATATATATATATATAAAAATATATATTATGTATATATAATAAAAAAAAAAAAAAAAACATGAAAATACGTAAACAACACAAACAAA
>NW_023658933.1:0-22583 GCF_015228065.2 Penaeus monodon
GGCCGGAGCCTTGCCTTGCTTAAAAAGATTTTGGGTTTGGGGGGAGCAGCCCTCTTCCATAACCCCTCACTGTTACTCCCTACTTCTGAGGGAAACACTCACCAAAGACGTTTTCATTTTTTTTAAGCGATCAAATATTTGGCAGAGGGGGGGTATAAGATTGGGGGTTGAGGGTGAGGGGAAAAATCGGAAAACCCGGGAAAAGGACTTACCGGGCTGTGCGAGCATGCAGGGGGTATGGCATTTGCCTGTGGTAACTTTGTCCTTGTCCCTTTTTTTACCAATACTTATTTTTAAAATTTGTATCTGTTACCTGTTTTGAAAAACTTTGGCTTCTTTGCTGGCAGCGCAACTGGACCTGGAAAGTGTCATCTCCTTGAGGCCCTTTTGTACCACATTGACACACACTCTTGGGTAGAGTTGGCCGTGCCCATCCCTGGTGTGAAGCACTATTAGGGTTGGTTTTTAATATGGCTTTACCTTGAGGTGGTCCCATCCAAATTTCCCAAGGACTAATGTTTTAAATATTAGAAAGTGGTGTCAAATGTTCCAAAAACCATAAACTTTCTTCTTAAGGCTCAAAACCCCTTTTTTGGGGCACTCCCCTTAAACTTCTTTTTTTCTAAAGTTTCTCCTGAATACATCATCGGTCTGGGAAAAGACAAAATGTTTTTGGGGAAAACACAAGACTTTTGCCACGGGGAAGGGGCACATATCTACCGACGGTCACTCTCATCTTGTAACAAACATTTCATTTATTAGGTAAGTTTCAAAAGGATTTTTTATTTCTTATTTACCGGGGAAAGCATTCAAATTTCCCCATTTTTGTACTTTGGAAGGTGGAAAATTTTCCCAGTGTGATAGGTATGTTCAAAAGGGGATTACCGGGATGCAGGGTCGACAGGGAAAGCCAGTTTGTAGAAATCATCAAATAATTGTTCATCTCCTTACCCCAAAGCCCACCATGACGTCCAAAAGAGGAATTTAGGGAGAGGCTTAAATAACCCCAAAACTGCTGGGTTGTAAGGGCATTTATGTGGCACCACCCCCCGGGGGTGGGGGGGAAAAGGGCCCCGGGGGGGGCCCCCCCAAAACCCCCCCGTCTCCCCGCAATATGGGTGCCCACAAACCACTGTTGTAGAATCTCCCTAATCCAGGGCCTTATCCAAAAGGACCCATTTTGTCTCATCACTCACAATATAAATTCACGTGACGTAACAAAGTCGAAAGCCTTTCATGAAATGTTAGTTAACGGGGGCATATCATGACGACATTTTTTTTTATCTAACTAAACCAGGTTCTGCCCGGGAGGGGCCCCAATGGGGGATAAGGGAACTAATTCATAGAGAACATCTTGCCATGTTCTTTTTTTGGCTCATTCGGATTTAGGGACGGGGAAATGGAAGGCCGTACATGGGGAAGTTATTCGGGTTAAAAATGGAAATAGCAATTACAAAAACCTTTCTTGCTTTATATGGGGGTTTTGCCTATCTTGCTAAAGTTAATGGAGTGAATATATTAGGCTTGGTATAGAAAAATGAATAATCATTTTTTAAAAAGATTTGGGGACGTGCTTAGGTAGCGACGAATTTTATAACCGACGAACATAAATTGATTTTATGTATATTTACTACTTGCTTACGTTATGATTATCGTTTTTGCTTGCTAGATATTTGATTAATTCATTTAGAAATACAGATTCTTTTTTTTTTTTTACCTGAATTTTATTTCATTAAATTTTTTGTCTTAATTTATCGTTTACCTTTTAAAGTATCATTATTTTTTGATATGATTTTTGATTAATTTATTCACAAAAAGGGTGTTGAATGATTGTTAGTTTTACCTTCAAAAAGTTTCATGCAATTATACAACTGAGTCGTGTTATATATATATATAATATATATATAAAATTTTATAATATATATATATATATATTATATATTTTTTTTAGTATGTATTTACATATGTGTTATGTTTTTTATATATATATATTATTTAATTATATAATATATATATATATATATATTTTTATTAATATTTTATGTATGTATTATAAAGTACTATGTATATATAAAATATATATATACAATATATATTATATTATATATATTATTATATTATATATACACATAAAAATATATTATATATATATTTTATAATATATTTATTTATTACATATATAGCTTTTTTAAAATTTTTTCCTTGGTGTCAAAACTCAAGAAATTCTTTAACATTGAAAATTTTGTCATACTATTCAGTTATTTATGAATTTGATTAAATTGCTTGATTTTTAAAAAAAAAACTCAATCTTTGAACTGAAAGTATTTTTATAAAAAGATTGTTGAAAACTACTTAAACCCCCCAACCCCACGGATTTGTTTTGTACCCTTTATTTTTTTTGTGAATTTTGTTACTGCAATGGCTCCACCTGGCTCCCGCATGGAATCTATCGTAGGCCGTAGTGACCGTCCTGATGTCCCATTCCTTGAATTGGGGGTTTTTTTTATTTATTTAAATTTTTTTATAATTGCTATCGGGAAACTGTTATTATTGTTTTTTGGGCTGTTATGATATCAAATTTTATAAACTTGGTAACATTTAGGACAGTGAAATAAAACAAAAGACCTTTCCAAAAATCAAAGGAAAAAGGGGAAAACATGTGAGAAAGGGAGGCAATAAAGACACCTTGGTGACTAAGCCTTGTAAGCCTCTATATGTAAATACAATAAAAAAACTTATATTTCAGTGAGTATGGCGTTATTCTTGCCCTGGTGCCGTTGGGTAAAATTACACAAACTATTAAAAAAGTTAATATTTATGAAAAAAATGTAATAACTCTTGCGTTTGGTTTAAACAGTTCAGAAAGGGGCTACAACAAAATTTTATTTTACTATCGTTATTTTATCCTTTTCGTCATTATTTTTAGAAAGGGAACGGTATATAAAAGCTAGATAGCAAAAGAGAGGGAAAGAGAGACTGTAGGGTATAGAAAAAAAACAGAAGAAAAAAAGGAAGAAGAAGAGAGTGATGAGTTAGTGAGTGATTGAGGGAGGAAGAGAGAGAAAAGGGGGAGAAAAGGAGAGAGAGAGAAGAGGATGGGAAAAAAAGAGAGGAGAAAGAAAAGAAAAGGGGAAAAGCGAAAGAGAAAGAAAAGAGATTTTGGGGGGGGGAGGGGGAAAAGCAGAGGGGAGAGGAGATGAGGCAGACAACGGTTTAGATAGATAAACAAAACAAGAAAAAACGTTAATATAAAAGAAAAAAAAGGCAACAACAATCGAACTGAATTACGTTTCCACAAAAGTATATGAATAAAACACTAAATTCATTTTGAAAATTCAGCATAAATCACTTCCATTCCCTTCCTTAAAAATGATAGAGTTTGCAATTTAAAAAGAACTCCCAAATTTTAGATTGCTTATTACTCTCCCTCGGTTGATGAATTTCTTTTTACTGCATAAAATGATGTTGGTTTTGTTAGTTCATTACCTTATAGTGTTCTTGAATGTTTATTGCTATCATTATCACTATTACATTTTAAAATTTTACCGATATTTTAAATAATTTTTATTATTGCCTTTCTCATTTCATTTTATCTCCATTATTGGTATCCTCTTTTTCTTTAATTTATTATTATTTGCTTGTTTTTTTTTTTGTTTTTTCTTCTTTGAGGGCCCTATAAAAGAAAGACTTAAAAGTGAAACCTATGATCTGACCTCATTATGCAAAAAAACAGCTCCACCCATGCCGTTGTGCTTTTTTTTATTGATCAAAAATACCGGTTCGAGTTTCCCCTTGCTTTCTCTGGGGGGCTGAAAGTTCCCCAATCTGTTACCGTTTGATCTCTCCCCTCAATCCTGCCATTACCAAATGCCCCCAAAGTTCTCCACTGCTTGTGCTGCACGTTTTTTTTTGGCCGTCACTCGTGCTTGGCAAGGTTTAATTCTGCCCCACTCTTACCAAAGGCATCTTATTATGGTGTCATTTCATTGGACAAAGAGAAAGATTCTTTTTCCCAAAATATGATTAAAAACTGTCAAAAACAACAAAAGAGTATTTTTATGACGTTGAATTTTGCTCATTGATGGTGTGATTTCAGTCAAAGCCTCATTACGATTATCTAAGATTTTGCTTGCCCTTTTTAAGAAGAGAGGGCATAGATAGATAGATGAAAAACGGGAAATAGGTAAAAAAATAAATTTGAGAGTATAAGGGGCCAGAAAAAGAAAGAGAAAGAAAGAGGAAAAAAAAGAAAGAAAAAAAGAGAAGGGGCGTAACATTTTTCAAAAAAAATACATTTTGTAAAAAAAAATACGTCTTTGGGAGCAAGAGATCCTTAAGTAAAAACCATACGCGCTCCAAATACTTTTGATAAACGCGCAAATAAGCATAAGAAAATATGGCGGTTGGTTCAACTGTGCGTTTCCCTTTCCCAAAAGAAGTAAATTTTACATCCTTGGCAAACGCAAAAGGTTGATTGGGGGGGGGGGGGCCCCTTTCTCTGTCTCTCTTTTTTTCCTCCAATTTTCGCTCTCCTACTCCTCTCTCCCCTCTCTCTCCCTCTTTTCCTCAAACTCTTTCTCTCTCCTCTCCTCTCCCCCTCTCCTCTCTTTCCCCCTCATCTCCCTCTTCCCCCTCGGGTCTCCCCCTCGTCTCTCTCCCCTCCTCTTCTTTGGTTTTGGTTTTTTGTGTGGTGTTGTTGTTTTTTTTTTTTTGGTTTTGTTTTTGTGTGGGGGTTTTTTGGGGTGTGGGGGTTTTTGTGTGTGGGGGTTTTGGGGGGTTTTTCTGTCTGTCTGTCTTTCCCCTCTCCCTCTCCTTTTCTCTTCTGTGGGTGTGTGTGTGTGTGAGAAGGAGAGAGGAAGGAGAGAGAATGTAAGAGTGATATATATATATTATATATAATATATATTATATATATAATATTATATAATTGTAATTATGTATGTATAATACACACTTCACACAACCACACCCACACAAACCCCAACACAAAACACAACCCCACACACCACACATATACACACACACCAACCCCACCACACACACACCACACACACACCACACACTCACACACACACACACACAACCCAACCCACCACACAACCCCATATATTGGGGGAAAAGATAATAGATAGATGATAGATGACAGACAGATAGATGATAGATAGTAATAACCCATAGAAAAATAGATGATGATGAAGACAGACAAAAAAATATATATATATATTATATATTAATTATAATATTATAATTTTATATAATGTAATATATAATTTATTTATATATAATATATAAAATATATATATATATTTATTTTATAATTTTATTATATGCTTTATATATTTTAAAAAAAATATATATAATATATATATATTATATATTCTTTTATAGTATATTATTATAATTAAAATATTATATTTATTAAAAAAAAATAATATAATTATAATATACTTAAATATAATTTTTTATATTTAATATATTTAAAATATGTATGTGTGTGTATATATAGACATATAAATTATATATTATTATTATATATATTATATTAAAAATATATAAATTAAAATTTTTTTTTTTTTTTTTTTTTTTTTTTTTTTTTTTTTTTTTTTTTTTTTTTTTTCTTTTTTTTTTGTGTGTGGTTTTTTTGTGTATCTGTGTTTGTATATTATGCTATATGTACTATTATATATATATATATATTATATATATTATTATTTATATATATATATAGAATAGAAATAATATATATTATATATAATTTTTTATATTATATATTATATATATAATATAAATATATTATATTATATATAATATATATATATATATACCTCATTACACCACAGTACACAAAACACACACACCACAAACACCCCAAAAAAAAAAATATATATATATTTAATATATTAATATATATTAATATAATATATATACATTTTATATAAAAAAATATTATCCCCTTCTCTCTCTCTCTCTCTCCCCCTCTCTCCTCTCTTCTCTCTCTCTCTCTCTATATATATTATATATTATAAATTATATTAAAATATATATATATAATATATATATATATATTTTATATATATATATTTTTACCCCTTATACATATGTATATTATATATATATATATAAAATATATAATATATATAATATAACACACACCACCAAACACACACACCACACAAACAATATATATTTTATATATAATTTTATATAATAATATTATATAATTATTATATATTATATATATAACATATTATATAATATATTATATATAAATTTTATTATATATTAATTTATATATATTATATATCACACACCCTAGCTAATTTTATGAATTTTATATCATACTATACATAGGTATTGTTGAAATATTATATTATTCATACATAATTACAATATATATATTTTATTTAAAATTTTATATATATATTTTATATATATTTTATAATATAATATAAAATATATATATATAATTTTGTATATTTAAATTTAAAAGTTAAAATATATTTTTATATAGCTTATAATGCAATATAGTTAATATAATATTATTAATATAATATATATTATATATGTATATATATAAAAATTATTTATATATATGTTTTATATAATCATATATAATATATATATATATATTATTATATATATTATTATAATATGTTTATTTTTTAATACACACCACGTGATATATGTCTCTCTCTTCTCCCTCCTCTCCCTCTCCCCTCCTTTTCCTCTCTCTCTCTATATATATTTTTATAAATATATATATATATATATTTTATTATATAATTTAAATATATATATATATATAATATAAAATTTTATATATATATATAATATATTATATATAATTATATGTAATACAATAGTGTTATTATAATATTTTATATATATATATATAATTTAAAATATATATATACACAACATAATATATATATAGAGGAGGAGATAATAGATAGTAATAGATAGAAGATAGATAGATAGATAACCACCACCAGGACACAAGCAAAACCACAACCACACCACACACACACCCAAAACACACACCCATGCACACCATACATTTCCCCCCACACACACACACACCACCCCACACACACACCACACACCCAACCCACACACACACACCACACCACACAACACTAATATTATATTATAATTATATATTAAAATTATTAAAATTTTATTGATAATTATTATAATATTTATATATATATATATAAAACTGTTCCACTTACACATTACATACCTGTGTTATGTGTGTAATTCACACCCTACATATTTTTACATCTTTTATATTATATATATATAAATAATATATATTATATATATAATTTTATATATATAAAATTTTATATATATATATATATAATTTTATATATATATAAATATATAATAATATATTATATATTATATATAATAATATAATTATAAATATATAAAATTAATATATAATATGTATATATATATTATATATATTTATTATAAAAATTTAGTTTTTATATATTATATTTAATTATATATATATATAATATATGTGTGTGTGTGTTGTGTGTGTGTTGTTTGCGTGTGTGTGTGTGTGGTTGTGTGTGGTGTGTGTGTGTGGTGTTGGTGTGTGTGTGGGGTGTGTGTGTGTAAATTCACAAACGCTATTTACTATATTGTAAACCATCCTGTTAGCCCCTCGAAACACAATGAAAAAACTATGATATCCCCCATTTCCTTACCTTCCCCAAACAAAATGACTTTCGATACCCTGACCAGGCACTCCGATTCTCTCTACATTTTGAAAAAAGTCTAAGGAGTCAAGGGATTTTAATGAGGAGTGTCAATAGTCACGTTGGTCTGTCGTTTTTTGGGTAATTTTTACGCGTTTGTGTGGGTTTTGTTTTTTTTGGGTGTCTGATTTTGTTTTGTCTTTCCATGTGTACTTGTGTGTTGTCTTTATGATTGTATGTGGTTGAGTGTGTTAGTGTTTTTGGTTTTTGGGTGTGTGTGTGTGTGTGTGTGTGTGTGTTTTGTGTGTGTGTGTGTGTTTTGTGTGTGTGTGTGTGTGTATCTTTTGATGTATTGTTTTTATGTGCCTGTGTATTTGTGTGTTTTGGTTTGTGTGGGTATTTGTGTGTGTTTTTGTGTGTGTGTGTGTGTGGGTTTGTGTGTGTGTGTTGGTGGGTTTGTGTATGTTTTGGGCCCCTATAATATGCTTTTTTTTTATGCCCTTTTACTCCAATTCATCTCAAAAAAATTCGAAAACTCCCATTAGAAAGAGGATTTTTTTTTTTAGTTATTACATGACAAAAATATAAAAAATAACCGTTGCTCCACTCATCCGACTTCATCGAGGTTTGAGAGACTGATGTTCAAGGGAGACCAATAAGGACTTTTAGAACTTTACTTTACACACAAAATGACTATCAGTTAATAAAAACTGTCTGTATTCCTGTATATAATTTAAGCGAAATGTAAGCATTTTTGACAAAAAAGTATGTATTTTATCTTTATGAAATCGTTTTAACTTTTTTTATGTTGTTCTTAATTCTCATTATTTTTTTTATCGTACAATTTTCCCTATTCTTCTTATTTTTTTGTTATTGAAATTATTTTATCATTGTTAAAATTATTATTTTATTATTATTATTATTATTATTATTATTTTATTATTTCACCTCATCACATCATCATCATCATCCATCATCATCATCATCATCTCATCATCTCATCTTCATCTTCTCTTCATTTTTCTCATCTCATCACATTTCATTATTGTTTTACATTATAAGGGTAAATCTTCCTTTGCTTATATTTTAAATTTTGCTTTTGCTTTTAGTACAGTCCATACTGTATTAAGGGGCCCAAAGTTATTTGGTAATGAAATTGCAATTTTTTTAAGCTCTCGTTCCCCATACACAATGTTTTACACTGCCCAATGTGTTTTTGCCCAATTTCCAATCTTCACTAGGACTAAAACGGATGGCCACACAAGAGGGCGAGACACAAGGCGGACAGGAAGCAGCCTCACTCGGGGGCACATGATGGGTTTCTTCGTTGTAAAGCGGAGCCCAGGGGCTCTCGTCCAAAACAAAGGCAGCACCACAGGTAACCCAAAACCTTTATTCCCTCAGGTCTCGGCGGGGGAAACCCTGGCCAACGGGGGCCACGGCAACTACCCCAGGATCCACAAAAGCCCAGGAACAGCACGCCCTGGAAACCGTTGAGGGTTGGGTCCTGAGGGTCTTCCATTATATATATCCTGGCAAATGTCGGCGATGCGCAGGGGCCCTACACTATAAAACCAATACCAAAATGTAAAGGAAATAACCGAGATCAAATATTAAAAGGGCCCATGAAAATGATTGTTGGACAAACTCCACTGAAAATTGCAAATCTACGGACTAATATCCCGTTTCATTTCTACGATCTGACCTCTCAAAACCTTAAAAGGGAAAAAAAATCATATTACAGCCTAAACTTTTCTCCTCATTTGTGGAAAAAACTTGCCTTAAGTTTCCCCAAAAATTTTGAAAGAAAGTTGTTAGAGTCCAAAAGAGTTAAGAGTGAATGGATGAAAATGGAAGTGGAGGGGATGAGGGGAGTTGGTTTATTACAAGTTTTTTTTGTAAACTAAGTTAGAAGTCACTTGTAAACGCAAATTTGTTTTTTAATATGGGTTTTCTGCATTTTTCAATTTTCCCATTCATTCTGTCTGTTTGCTTTACACTCTTTATTTTGCACACCTCACCACTACAAATATATATTTGTGTGTAAAATCATAAAAACCACACCCCACACACACCACAAAACACACACAACACACACACACACACACACACACCACCCCAAAAACACACACACAAACACCACACACACACACACACGCACACATACACCCCACACACTACACACACACACACACCACCACACACCCCCCCACACCACACAAAAACCACAAAACCCCAAAACACACCTATATTAAATATTATATAATATATAATATATTAATTATAAAATTTATATTATAAAATGTGTGTGGGGTTAATATTTATTTTAAAAATATAATAATAATATATATATATATATATATATATATAAAATTATATATTATATTATATTATAATAAATATATAATATTATATATTATATATAACTGTGTGGGGTGCTACAAATTTTAAAAATATAAAATATATATATTATATATATTTATTACACCATATATTTATGTATATATATAATATATAAATATATATATATATATTCATATATATGTAATTAATATAAAATTTTATTTATATATATATATATAATATATTATATTAAAATATATATATATTTTTATATTACTTTAATATATACATTTTATTTTTAAAAGTATATGCATATACTTTAAATATATTGTGTGTGTGTTAGTGTTTGTGTGTGTTTTGTGTGTTTTGGGGGTGTGTGTGGGGTGTGTGTGTGGTGTGTGTGTGTGGGTGGTTGTGTGTTGTGTGTGTGTGTGCGGTTTGTGTGTGTGGGCTGCGTTTTGTGTATATTATTTGTGTGTGTCGTGGTTTTGTGTGGTGTTGTTGTGGTTGTATGTATTTTTTTTGCATGTTGTAAAAACCCACCACAACACGCATAAACACACACCACACCATAAACACACACCACCACACACACACAAAACAATATATTATATATATATATATATAATATATATATATATAATATATATATATATATATATATATATAATAATATAAATTTATATAATTATATTATATTATATATAATTATATTATTATATATAAAATATTTTATCTGTGTGTGTGCATACAAATATATTATATAATATATATAATATATATATATTATATATATATATATATATATATTATACTATAAATGTATATGCATTTTATTTAATTATATTATATTATTATATTATATATACACCTATTTTTATATTTTTATATATTATATTTTAAATTTAAATATATAATATATATAAATATAATATAATATATATATATAATCATCATCTCATCAAGAGGCTAACCCCGACGGGGCGCTTTGGCCGCTCCACCCTTCGCTTCCAGCCACAAGGATCCCTCGAGGGGTCTCCGGGCAGGCACCGGCCCCATCTCTAATTCCTCGCGACGGGTCTCGTCGGCTCCCAAGCCAGACTCCTAGGATTCCCACGGTCTCCCCCCCCGGGTTGTCCGCGAGAGACAACCTGGGGGGGCAGGGTCGTCCTAGGGAGGCGACTGGGTGGCCATTAGCCTGAGTTGGCGATCCCGGTTTGCAAGTAACAGGCCCCCTGCCAGTCTCACGGTGTAACCGCCGGTTGGACACGTGGTCCTCCCAAACTGTCCCCCATGTCGACAAAGGGACTTTTACAAAGGAAAATAAAGGCAGCCCCAAAGGGGCACTGGATAGCGTCCAGGTTTCGCTTCCATAGAGAAAAACGGGAAGTATCAAGGCCTTGAAGACACGCACTTGGCCCCTTCTGCATAGGTACCGCCCATCCCAAACGCTCTTGTTTCGAGTTCAGGCTCCTGTTCCCAAACCCAATCCGTCAAATGACTTCCGGTCTGACACCCGAGATAGGATACGCTACCAGGTATTAAACTTTCTGTGACTTAAACGTCCTCGGGCAAGCATGGATCGACTGACGGGTTCCCCTAACACCCCCAAAGTCCGAATCTTGGTTTTTGGGTCCAGGGACCTCTAGGCCTAGGGGCTTCGCCTCATTGCAAAATGCATCAAACCCCACAATGACCCCAGGACTCAAAGGGATGGCAACATCGTCGCAAAGTAAAGGTCCGGCCCTTTAAAATATTGCCTAGTGTTGCTCCGCACTGACTTTGGCTTAATCTGGGGTGGGGAATTTCCTCTGAGCCTCAGGATCCCCCATAGCGTCCCGATGCCCGAGTCAAACGCCTTTTTGGGGTCGATGTGGCTGCGAGCAACCCACCCAAAAACTCCGACGGCGTTCCAAAATTTACTCAAAGCGCTTATCGGTTATTGTGGACTTGCCAGGAGTAAATCCAACGCTTCCGTCTCGGGTGCCTCAGTAGGTGGTGCGGATTCGTTTCAAAAAATTTGGGGGGCGAGAACCTTGCCTGGTATGCTGAGCATGTAATGCCACGTAGTTGTACAGTCCCTCGATCCCCTTTCCCCTTCCAGAGAGGGATGCCACCCCCCTCAGCAGGTCGGGGGGAAATGGTACCAGACTGCCAAATGGCAGCCCCAGGACTGTATGCGGCCCCGACCATAGTTCACCCCCACCTTTAGCAGTTCAGCAGGGTATCCATATCCTCGTTTTCCCCCCACTCTTCATTTGGGAAAATCGCCAGCCTAACCTCTTTTGGGGTAGGGGGTTCCTCGCTGATGGGGGGGTCCGGCACGGGCAATGCGAAAAATCGCTTGCTCCAAGCTAACTGTTGGAGGGCCCCACCTGGTACAACTGTTAAAATCTCACCCCAAACTTTTACAAACCCCCAACGGATCTAATGATCCTCATCCGCTGATGGGACTGCAGTCATCGTGGGGGGGCTTAGGGTTCAGTTTTCTCGGGGTTTGGGTAGGCAGGGCGTATCATTTACCAAAAGGTTTTGACCTCCTCAGCAGTTTCCCTGTGACTGCCCCCTTGTCCCTTCTCGCAGTGTCCGAGCCCTCCTCAGGGAACGACGAAAGGGACTTGATTCCCTTTCCCGCCGACCCTTGCGACACCTTCATGGCCTCAAATTTTCTCCAGGGGAGATGGTTTCGGGCCTTGCCCTTTGGGGGCGACGCCAGGGGTCCTGAGCTCTTCGAATTTTACGCGCTTGAAGGACTCCCCAGAGCAACTGGGTCCGCCCGGTTGCTGGTTTCTGTGAATCAGCAGAGACTGCCGGGGCGAACCCACGGCACACTCCTCCTCCTTGTCTGTCCAAGTGAAGCACCTTAGGGGTGGCCCCTGGGGGACGGGGGGTTTTGAAGTGGCCCCCCATGGTAGCCACAAGCAGCCTATGGTCGGTTTTCACAGAACTCACACTCCGTAAACCCGCATTCTGAAAGGGTTTCCCCCCCTCGCGGCTGACAAGAATGTGGGCGATCTCCTTGGCCACATTACCCGTACGCTTTAAAAAATCCGCATGGGGGTTTGGGGCGCTGGGACCAGGAGCCAGAACCCCATTTTCTGGGACCTAGCAAAGTCCCGGGGGAAGGAGGCCCATTTCCTGTGGGTCAGCTCCCGCCATGGGGGCCCCACGACATCTCGTAGCCACTCGGGCCACAGCCGGGGCCGCTTGAGGGGCCCAGAACAAAGCAAGTTCCCGGGGCAACGTCGCCCCGTTCGAGTTTTGGGGTGAACGCCCTTTCACATCGGGTTTTTTTATACATCGGTAGGGGGGCTTTCAGCAATAAGAGACAAGAGCCCCAAAAACTCTTCAGTCTCAAAGCCCTTACGCTCATCAACCGTGTCACCTCGACTACTGCGGGCTGAAGTCGACTGGATGGGTATGGCTACACCCTGGAGGGGGTGACCACGCTACGCCCGCCTTATGTAACCACCCACCTGATCGTGCCCTACCAGGTCTTCTCACCTCGAGAGGGAGCCCCCTCACTCCCAGTCGCTTCAAAACCCCGATAGCAAGGTAACCGCTCACCTGGCCGCAAGGACGGGTTTTTCCAACGCCTACCCGGAAAACACGCCTGAGGTTAAGCCTCGGGGGGTCACTCCGGGTGCACGCCACCTCTGCCGCCCCCGCCAACACAGCCCCAAATAAAAGGGGGGCGGGAGGCTGTGGGGACCGCCCACCACCTGTGGGGGTTCCGGGGCTTTCCCCCACAAACTTTATGGTGGTTTTTGGGACCTGCCGGGGCGCAGGCGGGGCAGTAACTCACGTTCCAATCCCGCACCCCGAATTTGGGCCCCCCACGGGACCCACGCCCGCCTTACTTGCTGGGAGAGGGACAAAACCCCCCCCCCCACATTTCCATTTTTAAAGGGCTTTCCCCCCAGGGGCATTCTGGGGGGAGGAGGGCTGGCAAAGGGCCCCCCTCCCCCCAGCCGCCCCATTACCCCAGGGGGGCTAGGGGGGGGAGTTGGTACGAAGCCGAGCGTGTCCACACGCCGGGGGGGCCATAACTCTGGGCCTCCTGCTGCCCGAATCCCACACAATTTAGCCTGGGGCCCCCAAGGTACCCAGTTACCCATGGGTGGCCACGAGGGGGACTGCAGAAGTCTTGATGATGGAGAGGCTGTGACCTGGCGGGGAGACTTTTGCAAAGCTGCTCCCCCTTTTCCCCACTGGCTAGCCAGGGGTTTAAGCTGCAACGAAAAGGGATGCAACACTTAACACTATCTACGCTACCCACCATCGCTTCACTCACCATGCGCGTGAACACCCACCCATATATATATGTATATAATATATATATATAAAATAATTATAACTATAATTTTAAAATATGGTAACATTTATAATGTATGTGTGTGTTTTGTGTTTTTGGTGTGTTTGTTGTTGTGTGTGTGTGTGTGTGTGTGTGTGTGAGTGTGTGTGTGTGTGTGCGGTGTGTGGTGTGTGTTTTGTGTGTGCGTGCGTGTTTGTGGGTGCTTAATATTTAATATATATATATATATATATATATATATATATATATATTTAAAATTTTAAAAATATATATATTTATGTATATATATACATGTTATATAAAAACCCACCATATATATATATATATATAATATATAATTATATTTATTATATAATATATATATATTTATAATATGTATTTTACGTATATTAATTAATAATATATTAATATATATATTATAATATAATCCCCATATATATATTATTATATATACTTAATTAATTTTTTAAAATATATATTCTATATATATATTATTAAATATATATATATTATATCATATTTTAAAATAAATATATTAAATTTTCTTATTAATATAATATATTAATTTTATATTTTTTAATATATATATATTATATAATATATATAAATCTGTCTGTTTTGTGTTGTGTCTGTGTGTGTGTTGGGGTGTTTTTTTATGGTGTGTGTGTGTGTTTGTGGTGTGTGTGTGTGTTGTTATGTTTTGTTTGGGGTGTGTTTTGTGAGTGTGTGGGTGTGTGTGGTGTTTTTGGGTGTGTGTGTGTGTGTGGTTGTGGTGGTTGTGTGTGTGTGTGTGTGTATTGTGTGTATTTATATTTATAAATATATACATTATATATATGCATTTATGTATGTATCTATGCATGTACACACACACACCACCCCACACACCCCACCACACACCACAAAAAACACACCCCCACACACACACATACACACACACCACACACACACCCACACCACCACATATATAATATATATTATAATTTATATATATATTATATATATAATATATATTAATAATATATATATACATATATATATATTATATATATATATATATATATTATATATATATATAATTATATATATATTGTGTGTTTGTGTTTGTGTGTGTGTTGCTGTGTGTTGCGTGTGTGTCTGTATCTATGTTTTTTGCATGTATGTATACACACACACCGCATAAACACACACAACACACACACCACCCAAAACACACACACACCACAAAACACACACACACCACAAAACACACAACACACACACACCACACACACACAAACACACACACACACCTCACACACCACCCATATATTTATTAATATATATATATTATATATAGAAAATATTATATATATATATATATATATACATATTATACATTTTATACATATATATAGCATATATGCTATCATATGCATATATATCATATATATATATATATATTATAATAAATAATATTAATAAATAGATATATTTATTATATTATATATATATTTTATAGTTTATATATAATTTTATATATATATTAAAATATAGTTATTTTATTTTTAAATTTATATATATAATATATATATATATATATATATAATATATATATATATTTTATATATATTTATAATGTTATATATATGTTTAAAATGTTTTAATATTATAATTAAAATTTTATATATTATTATATATTTTTATATATAAATTATATCATATATGCATATATAATATATAATATAATATATAAATTATATATATATTATATATATAAAATGTATATCATTATATCATATACATATATATATATTAATAATATTATATAATAAAATTTTAATATATATATATATGCAAAACATTTATATATGGTATGTGTGTGTGTGTGTTGTGGCGTGTGGTTTTGGTGTGTGTGTGGTTGGGGGTTGGGGGTTTTTGTGTGGTATCGTCGTGTTTGGGGTGCTTATATATTATATATATATAATATAAAAATATATATAAAATTTTATAATATATAATATAAATAATTTTTATTATATAATATATATATATATTATATATTAAAAAATGTTTAATATTCTTTTTGTATATTATATATAATATATTTTAAAAAAAAAAAAATTATATAATTTTTAAAAAATATATTATATTATATAATTATTATATAATATAATATATATTAAATATATATATATATAATTTTACATATACTATAATGTATGCTTACGCATATATTATATTAATATATATAATTATATATATATATATAATATAATATATATATATATAATGTTTAGACAAAACACAAAACACCCAAAATTATATTATATATATTATATATTAAAATAATATATAAAATATTTTAAAATATATTATATATTAATATAATATATAATATATACTTATGTAAGTTATATAATATAATATATATAAAAATTATATATGCACACACACCACACACCCCCAAAAACCACACACCACACACACACACACCCCCACACACACACCACAAACCCCCACACCACACACACACCACACCCCGCACCACACACACACACAATATATTTTATATATATTAATATATATTATATATATATATAAAAATTATAAAAATATATATTTTTTTTTTTTTGTTATTGTTGTGTGTGGTGGTTTGGGGTGTTGCGTGTGTGTGGTGTGTGGGGTGTGTGTGTGTGGTTTGTGGTGTGTGTGTGTGCATTAAAAATTTCTCACACACCGCACCTTGTGTGTATGTTTGTGTTGTGTGTGTGTGTGTGTGTGTGTGTTGTGTGTTGTGTGTTTTATATATTTTTTATAAAATATATATATATAAAATATATATATATATATATAAAATATATTTATTAAAATGTATATTACAACATATAATTTTTATATATATATATATTTTATATAATATATATATTAATTTATTATATATACTATATTATTATTACGTATTGTAAGAATATATAATTAAAATTTATAATATTATATTATAATATATTATTATTAAAAATAATAACTGTAAAATATATAATATAAAAATATATAAAATATATATATTATATATAAAATATATGTTTATATTTATATTTATGTTATATATATATTTTTATAATATTATAATTTTGTTGTTAATGTATGTGTATAATATATTATATATATATATATATATATATATATATATATTATATATATATATATATATTTATAATTGTATATATATTATCTTGTGTGTATTTATTGCTCGCGCACGCGTTTATATATTTTAAAATATAAATATATATATATATTATTATATATATATAATTAATATTTAATATATATAATTTGTTTGTGTGTGTTTTTGTTTTTTTTTGTTTGTGTGTGGTTTTTTGGGGTTTTTGGGTTTTGTTTGTGTGTGTTTGCTATTTGTGTTGTTTTTTCTGTTTGTGTGTGTGTTTTTTTTTTTTGTGTTGTGTGTGTCTGTATGTTGTTTTTTTTCATGTATGTATACCACACACACGCGCAAAAACACACACACACCCAACACCACCACACCAAAGCACAACATACACCCACACACACATGCACACCACCACACACACACACAACACCCACACACACACCACCACACCACACCCCGACACACACACACACACACAAAACCACACACCCCACACACACTATAATATATATATAGTATTATATATTATATATATATATATATATAATTATATATACTATATTATTATTTTATATATTAATTATAATATAATTATATATTAAACATACATAAAATTATATTATATATATTAAAAATAATATATTAATATACATATATATAATAATAAAAACCTATATATTATATATATATATTTTAATTATATTATATATATATATAATTTAATATTATTTATTTTTATATAATGTATTATATTTATATATAATATTATATATATATATATAATATATATAATTTATTAATACTACTACATACATCCCTAATATTATAAAATTATTTTAAAAAAATATATATATATATATATATATAAAATATAATATATATGATATATATATTATATTTTTTTTTATATTATTATATATTTTATATTTATATTTATATATAATATATATATATTATATATTTTATATTAATTATATAATAAAATATATATATATATATCATAGTAGTTGTATCATCGTCCTCCGAAATCACCTCGCCGAATTTCTGGTTTACTTTTATTTCATTCTTAACTGTACATCTATCGACATGTGTACTTGTAAATATATTATCTTTTTATGTTTTTAACTAACAAAATTTTGTTTTTCTGCTTGTTATGTTTTTCTAAGATACTCAGTCTACTGCCCATTTTAATAAGTACTCTCAGGAAATTGAAAAAAATAAAATGAATGGAAATTAAACCTAAATATTAACAATTCCTCCTAGTCCCCTTTTCTTTCCCATAAACCCAACGGACTAATCATGGCTGTAATACAGTTTAGTTCTCGAACGTTCTTAAATGACTGAAAACGGCGGTAGAAAAACGTTTGGCTCAGACATCATCCCGGGACTTATATTTTCCGTCGCCGAGATAGACGTTTTGCCACAAACAAAACGCACTAAAGAAAAAAGACAAAAAAAAAAAAAAAATTTTTTTTATTGTAGGCATAGGCATATATGTGTATAATATATATATTAAAAATTTTATTATATATATATTATATATTTATATATATTATATATATATATATATAAATATACAATATATATATATATTATATATTATATATAATATATATAACATATATATATTATATATTATTTTATATATAATATATATTATTATTATTTCATATGCCATTGTTTTTATACGTATATTTTATTATACATAACATATTTATAAATATATAATATAATAATATTTATATATTAATATATATATATATTATATCATATAATATCATTAATAATATACATTATTATAATATATATATTATATATATTATATTATAATATCATACTTAATATATACAATAATAATATAATTTATTATATATTATATAATATAAAAATATATATTATTTTTAAAAAATTTTGGTTTTTTGTGTGTTTTATATGTACTAAATACATTTAAAAACACATATTATAATATACATATGTGTGTATTTATATTATATATATATATAATATTTAATATTTTGTATATAATATATATATATTATATATATAATATACATTACATATTATAACATCTTATATATATCAATATATATTGTTATATAAATATATATATATTAAAATTATATAAATTTATATATATATATATATAAAAAAATATATTTTAACAAAAAGTGTTTTGTTGTGTATATTTACATATTAATTTATATATATAAATTATATTATATTTTAATAATATTTTATATATATATATATTATATAATTTTTAAAATTTTATTATATATTATTTTTTATATATATATATATGTAATATATAATATATATATATATATAAATAGTAATATATATTAATTTTTATAATATATATTATAAAATAATTTTTATATTAATGTCATCTATATTTACTTTAAAATATACCACAAACCAATTTTTGAACATAAATATATATATTATTATATTTTTATATTTATATTAAAATATATATTAAAATATAATATATAATTTTAGTTAATATATAATAAAATATATTATATTTTTATATATGTATATATATATATTAATATTATTATATATATTACATAATATATATATTATATTTTTATATATATATAAATAATATTTGTTTTACAATTGTGTTTTTGTGTTATTGTACGTAATTTTGGGTATTTGGTTATATAAAAAACCATATTTATAATTTATAATATATATATATATATATAATTTAATATTATAATTAAAAAGATAGATGATAGTAGATAGATAGTAAATGTAAGGTTATGTATAATTATTATATATTATATATAATATATATTAATATATATATATATTATATTATTTATATACATAAATTGTGTGTGTGTGCTATGCATTAAAGATATTCTATAGCATATGCACTATATATGTATAAATTGTATAAATACATATATACAATATTTTATATATAATATATATATATATATAATTATATATATTATATATATATTATTAATATATATTACATGCTATATACTTGTTATAATAGATAGTTTATATTGTATATATATTTGTTTACACCAAACACACACACACACACACACCCCACACACCACACACCACACACACATAATAATATATATTTTATATATAATATATAATATATTTTATATATATTATATATAAAGGGCAAAAAAAAAAAAAAAAAAAAAAAAAAAAAATTATTTTAAAATATAAAATATATATTAATTATTAATATATAATATATATATATTTTATATAATATTTAATAATATTTATATTTAATATATATAATATATATTATATTTTAATAATATATTATAAATATATAACGAAGAACGAAAATAATAGAATGAAGAGAGAGAGAGAATAGAACATGTATTATATATTATTATAATATTTATATAATATATATATATATATATATATATATATATATATTATATATATAAATATTATATTTATATAATCAAGAAAAGAACAAAATAAATGAAAGAGGGAAGAAATAGAACTGTATATATTATTTTTTATTTTATTTTTTAAAATAATTTTTATTAATTTAATTTTTTTATATAATATATTTTATATTATTATATATACTAATATATAATAATATATTATTATACTAGAATGGAATTTAAAAATAAATATTTACAATATCCTCTCTAGTCTTGTCTTTCCTATAACCTCACGGACTAATCATGGGGTGTATATACAGTTTGGTTTTTCCTGAACGTTCTTAAATGACTGAATACGGGGGGTAAAATACTTTTGGCACAACATCATCCGGGCTTATATTGCCGTCCCGAGATAGACGGTTTTTGCCACAAACAAAAGCACAAAGAAAACAAGACAACGCATATACAAAATTTGTTATGTAGGCATAGGCTTAGTTTATGTATTATATATATAATATATTATATATAATATATAAAAATATTTATATATATATATATATATATATATATAATACATACATATTATATAAAATATATATAAATTTTGCAAATTTTATATACATTATTTATATGCACATATTTATTTTTATACGTATATATGAAAAAAAAATATATTTAAAATATTATAATATATTATATATATATATAATTATATATATATATTATATATCATAATATACATCTTATATATATACATATATTTTATATATAATATATATATTATATATATATATTATATATATAAAAATATATATATATATCATCTCATTTTAACGGGAGTTTTAGTCTGACCGCCGGGGGCACAGATATCTCATTGCGTTTTCACGTTTGATGTTCTTGGGGGAGTAGTGGTAGGGTCCCCATTCCTTTCCACGGGGAGTGCCGGTGGTACCTTTTTTTGGTAATCCTCTCTCTCTCTCTCTCTCTCCTCCTCTATATATATAAATATATTTTAATATATATATATATACATACAACTTTTAATTTTACATATATAATATATATATATATATATATATATATATTATAATTAATAATTATATGTATATATATATATAATATATATTATAATATATATTATATATATATATTTATTTTATATTATTTTTTAAAAAAAACCCCGTGTTTGTGTTGTATATATGTCTATATATACATAATACACACATATATTATATACTATGTGTGGGGTATATATTAAAAAAAAAAAATTATATATATATATTAAAATATATACATAACTAATTTACATACTTATTTATAATATATATATTATGTAATTTTTAATTATATATATATATATATATATTATATATTAAAAAATTATATATTATATTAAAATTTTACAAATTGTGTTTGTGTGTGTATTGTCCCCTTTATATTTAATATTTATATCTTTTTTATAATTATTATAAATTAATAAAATATCTTATATATATTTAGTATATATTTTATATATATTTTATTATTCTTATATTATAATATTATATCTTTTCCCCCCTTTTATACTATATATCTTATCTTATATATTTTTTTTTTTTTAATCTTAAATTTTATCTTATTTCATTACAAAATAATATAATATTATTTTCTTTTATATTAAATTATCTAATTTTTAT
>NW_023658934.1:0-10000 GCF_015228065.2 Penaeus monodon
GGGTTTACCAGGGTGTAAAACTCACCGTCTCACTCAGAGATCACAACTGAAAAACTACAATAACCACGTTAAAAGAAGAAAGAATTAATGTATGTACATATGAAAAACTATAATATATATTTAATAGAAAATAGATAGATAGAAAATGATAGATAGATAGATAGATAGATAGATTATAATATAAAATATATAGAATAATATATGATATAATATATAGATATTCTATTATAAATAATATAATAATATAAATAAAAAATATGTTTATAATTAATAAAAATATATAATATATAAAAATAATATATACATATATATAATATATATATATATATTATATATTTTATATATATACAAATACACTGTGTGTATATGTGTGTGTGTGTGTGTGTTTGTGCCCGCCGCGGTAGATGGGTACTAAGGGGCCAAAATCATTTTTTGCGAAAAAACTAATAGAGATAGAGTAAAGTATTTACACTAAATGAGAGCCCTGAAAACACACCAACAACATGTATCAAAGCAGAGGAAATCACATTTCATTATCTATGATAACATCATTAAGTCACTAAAAAAAAACGTACCCTTGTAAACAATGGGATTTTGGACTGTATGGGATGTTGGAAAAGGGTAATATGTCACCTAAATGTAGAGCGGGCCCCGAAGCAGCTGATGAGAAAGAAAACACCATTTTGCCATCGGTGGCGCGTAGTACCCTTTGCCACATTGGGCTTCATAATATATATAAAATATATATAATATTTTATATATAATATATATATATATATATATATATTATTATATCTTATAGGGTTATGTGAAGCGATGGTGTGGTAGCCTAGATATTGCAAAGTGCTTGCATGCCTTCTCACATGTAGCTGTCACTGCTGGCTACCTACTACGAAAAAGGGAGCAAATCTGCATAAGCCTCCCCTGTTCACAGTTCCAGCCTCTCCATCAAGACTTCTGCAGTTCCTCCTCATGGCCTCCCAAAGGAAAATAGGCACCTTGCGGTCTCAGGTAAAAATGTGGGGACTAATCCCCCTCCCCCCCCGGGGGTTTAATGGGCAGCTCAGGCGAGCTATTCGGGTGATTTCTTTGAACACCCAGCCCTTTTGGGGCAAGGGAAGGGGGTTTTTTTTGTTTATTAAGGGAATTGAAGGGGTTGGGAGAGGGGAATAAAACCCTGGACCCTGCCGATCAGAAAAGGGGGTGGGGTACACCAAAACGGGTCAGGCTAGGGGGCGATGGATACTCGGGGGAAGAAGCCCCCCTAACGGAACCCCGCCTTGGCGGGTGGGGGGGCTTGATCGGGTTGAGCGGACCAGGGGGGATACCCACACGGGGAAGGGGTCCCCAGTGAGGGATAGAAAAAATGCTTCCTTTTTTTGGCCCGCCCTTTATAGGGGGATGGTCACCCCCCCGGGTTTTCATTCCATCTTGGACCAGGGAAAAGCTCCCCCACAGGGTTTTTTGCCGTGCATGGCATCCCATATTACCAGGGGGCCCCTGAGGTTAAGCGATGCTCCACACGGGCCCTGCAGCTGGGCAAAAAACCTCTCTGGTCCTCTATTTGGTTGGGGACGGGTGGCTTAAATCAACCCCAGCCCAAGTCAATCGGCTGGTAAATTTGGCAAAGGGCCCAAACCCGGCCCCTGTTCAGTGGGTGGCGCAAGGCCCCGTGACTGCCATCAGTACTAAAATAGGGGCAGCGTATTTTTCCCAGCCCCTGGGGTGTTGGGAATTTCGAGCCCCAACTATAGCTATCCCTCTTTTGGACCCCATGTTGGGTGGGGGATGAAAAATAAAAAAATTTTTTATTGTATGTTTACTAAAATTTAAAAAAGATCTAGCTCTCTCCCTGAAAACCTCCAATCCCCGGGCCACCCCCCTCGGGAACTTCACATGTTGTCACTTTTGGAAACCCTTTTTCCGTTTCCCAAAAGGGGAAAAAAGGGGAATTTGGCAATGGTTCCTGGAACCCCAAAACCGATAAAAAGGGAAAAATGTCCTCCTTTCCAAAAAGGGAAATTTTACTGGAAAATATAAAAGTATTTCTTTAATAGAAAGTCCTAGTGGGAAAAGGCCATTAGGGTGAAATCAGTCAGGGAAATCCGATTTTTTAAAAGTACTAAAAAAATGGTTGAGGTATGTCAACTGACCCTTTGGGAACCCACCCCACACGAGATGGTAGCCTGAAAATTGGGGTTTTGGGTCCCCAGACAAAATGCCCATCTGCGGGCGTAAGAAACATTCCGGGGGTTAAATTTTCATGTTCCCCTCAAAAAAACCCCTAAACGTGTCGGGGAATTTTTTTTCCCGAGACCTGTGAGGTATTCTGGGGAAAGGAAACTGTTAGGGAAACTAGAAAATTTTTAATGTATGGCAGAAAAACGTTTTAAGAAAAAAGTTGAGGGTTTTTGAACCTCTCACTAGCTTTTCCTTCTAATTTTAACACTTTATTCCTTCCAGAATCATTTAAAGTTGGCAGGGTTTTTTTTTTTTACCACCTCAGGTAAAGCCATATGTCCCGAACCCTATCGGTGCTTCCACCCCGGGGTTAGGGCGGGACCCAACCCTTGGGCCTTTTTTAAAAAGAAAAGGGGTTTTCCCCAAAGTAGAAAAGGTTAAAAGTTTGGTAAACAGGCCCATCAAGGAGAAAAACAACTGCCCAAATTTCCAACATGCTGTTCCACTGAAAAGAAGCTAATGAAGTTTTAAAGCAAAAAAGGGTACAAATTTAAAAAAGAAGTTTTGGTAATAGGGACAAGGAAAAAGTTAGTTTTCCGGGGCCCAAAACAACGTGCCGGGTGCTTTTTTGCACGACGGGTAAATTTTTTTCTTCATTTTATCCTCCCCACCAACCCTTGTCCGGCAGGTTTCTTACACCAACACCTGCCATTTTCCTTTTAAACCTCGCCCAAAATTGCGGCCCCTGCCTCGGGAGTTGTTCCCCAGAAACAAAGTAGGATGGGGGTCTTTGAAAAGACTCCTTTTCCCCAAAGTTAGGTCTCGGGAGCCATCAGTTAATCCCCAAAAGGTTTGCCCAATGGGACAGTTCCAGCGCCACCACACCACGGGGGCCCTTTTTGCGTGGGCAAAAAGCCCTAAAGCAAAGGGGTTCAGGACGTCCTTTTTTCCGGGAAAAGGGAATCCTGAGCCAAATAAAAAAAACCCACTAAATTGGGGTTTCTTTGGGGGCCGTCGGGGAAGGGCCCCAAAAGGGCTTAAACGGTGACGCTCCAGCGGGGCCCCTTTCCACGGGCCCCGCTGCTAGGCGAATCCCCTTAAAAGAAAAGGCTTAGGCCTTTTTTTGCCCAGGCAAAAAAATCCTAAAACCTGAAAAAGGGAAAGACTGGGGAAAACTAGTTCCACAATTAAAAAACCCTTAAAAAAGGTTTATTTCCCGGTCCTGGAAAGGGACACCCTTTAAAGGTGTGGGGCAAACATTTGCCACGGGGTGTTGGCCAAAAACACCTTATAAAAAGAAAACCCTGAAGAACTGGATACTTAATCAAATGGAACTGTCAGAGAATTCATGCAAATGGGAAAAACTGAAAACCTGGATAGCTTCATGAAACCCCCCCCGTTTGTGTATCCTTCAAGAGATTATGACGGGGAAAAAATTCGTCCTTTCCCAAGTTCAAGCTCTTTTTGGGACCTTTGATAATGGACCTCTTTGGGGGGGTAGAAAGAAATGGTACATCAGGATTTTCCCTTCCGGCCTCCCCTGCCAAAAAATACTGCAGGTGAAGGCTGTGAAAATGGGGTTGACAAAACCCAAAAACTTTTGCATCCATCCCCTTTCCCCTTTCCAAAAAATTTCTCAACTAAGATTTGGAAAATCTATTTGAGCAGTTGCCACTCCATTTCTACTCTTGGGGGGATTTCAAGGGGCCCGGGCATCCCCGGGGGGAGACACTTTGTGCAACCTCGGGGAAGGTTTTGGGGGCCTTGTTTTTAAGGTAATGATTTTTACGAACAGTGACACTCCCACACTTTTCCCAAAATTTTCAAACTGGGACATTCCCCAAATTTATAAGCTATCAATAGGTTTACCGATTCACATTGAATTTTCATTTGGGCCCAACCCAGGGGAAGACTTACATGGAAGTGCCCAAATTTTCCCAATTTATTTTTGGAGGGGGGAAAATGTTTTTTTCCAGCCAATGGAGTGCAGAGATGGCGATTTGAACATGCGGATGGAATCTTTTTAGATAAACTGCAGTTTTTCAAGGATCGGTGAAGGTTTCCAGGGTGTTAAAGGAATGTTTTAATCACTTCACATCACGAATTCCCCCTTGCAGCAGAAGCATCCATTCCAAAAGTACCATCGCCTTTAAATTACCAGGTGGTTTTATAACCCCCAAAAAACTGCCCAGAGAAAGGGAAAAGCGCTTAAAAGGCATTTGAACGACCCCCCAGCATTGTAACCTTGACCCAATTAAAAAAAACCCCTAGCCAAGGCCAGGCATGTGCTAAAGGGGCTAGAGGGAAAAGTTGTGGAGACAAAAATGTCTCCTAAATTTAAAGTCTGGGCCCCCTAGCAGGGGGTTTTGGGACAAGGTGCGTAAGATCGCTGGAAAGAGCACATATGTCAAAAACCCTGCTCTGAAGATGAGGGCATAATATCCCCGACAAAAAAGTTTTTTGAAAAATGGCTAGCAAAACCGGGCCCAGGGGTTTCTCTAGAGCATTTTAAAAATGTAAAATTCCCCACTCTTCGGGCTAAAACGGGAAACACCCATTGTCGTTCTTAGTAGGACTGCCCCCGAACTTCCTAAATTTGCCATTTTGACAAGGGGGGGACTCTGGCTTGCAATTTACTGAAAGACTCCCCCAAGGAAGTGCGAATTCCATCCCCAAAAAAAGATATCTAACTTACCGAGAGCCCCTAGAAGTTCCTTTTTGGACCTATTCAAAAACCTATGGGGGAGGGCACAGTCCCTCCACAGGGAAAAAGGGGGTAAAAACATTCCTTTTCCTAAACCCTGGAAAAGTTCCTTCCACACCGGGAAAATTTCAGACCAATTTCCCTCCCCTGTATCTGTAATGGAAAAATTTTTTGGTTAAACCATGGCTGTTTAGAAAAAAAAAACATGTTTCCCCCTTTTAATATGGTTTTGAAAATTGTGATGACCACAGATGAAATTGTGGGGGATGGAAACTGCTATTAAAATTTCCTTGGCACAGCGCCCCCTCAAAAGGATGGTCTTCTTTGCCCTTTGAAAAGGGTTTAAGTTTACTATTTGGAAAAGCAGGCTACTCAGAAGCTGTTTGACACGGTTTTAGGGGAGCATACAAATCTCCTTACAAACAGGAATTTTAGATTTTCAGGTGGGAAATATTTTTTCTCTAACCGGGAAGATCAGCTGGAAGGGGCCCCAAAACAAGGAGTTTTTTAATGTGACCCTGTTTGCCTTTGCTAAATGACATCGAAAAGGTTTTTTCCGTGCTGCCCATTTTAATCTGTTGGGGATGACTTTAAAACTGTCCTGCCTCAGGAAAGGGGCTTACAAGTGTGAAAAAGGACCATGGACTGCAAAAAAATCGGGAAACTTCCGAGTTTATGGAAGAAAGGGAGAAAGGGTTTTAAAGTTGAAAAACCATAGAAAAGCATTATCTAACTAGGGCCAATGGGAGAACCCATACCCAACACCACAATTTGAGTGTCAGGCGGTTATCAAAAGTAAAAACTGAATCTTTTGGACTTTTAAAAAGAGAAAGAAACTCTTTTTTTTCAAAACCAAATTTAAAATGATTTTTCTGTCTTGTTATTGATGATTTGTTTGGCCCTCTGCTGGGAGGTACTTTTGTGAACAAAGACTCGACGTAAAAACACCCCGGTTTGGTGTCATTAAATCTTAAATGACTGATTTCTTTTACAAAAATTTCAAATGATTTGGAAAATGTGTATTGGGTTATATTTTAAAGGGGGTTGAATGATTTGTAAAAGAAATTTTGCTTGTTTAGCTTGCCCTCTACTTTTAACAAGGGGGGGCCGGGTTTTGACATTTAACAGGGGGAAATTTTAGACAAATCAGAAAATATAGAAGAGAGTTTTTTCAATGTAATAAGTTCTATTCAAAAACACAATGCCCCTTCCCCTTTTAAAGGGTTTTTTAATAACAAAATGTTTGTCTGACTTAAGATTTTTAAAACTCCCTGAAATCAGATGGAAAAAGTTTCCCCCGGGTTTTTTGTACATAGATACTGTTAGCCCTAAAAGCTATTTTCCTAAAAAAAAATTTATAAAAAATGTCCCATAAACAAAAAGTTTTAAGTAGATACACCTTCTTTTAAAAAGGGGTAAAAAAAAATTTACAAAGCCATTTTTTTTGGTCAAAAGGCAAAATCCAAGCCTAAAGATAGGGTTCCTTTTTTTTTTGTGTTAGGGCCCCTATTACCCTATTAGCTTTCCCCGTTTTTTTTGCAAAATCTATGTCAGATTCTTCAATTGACGGAATGGATGGCTTCGTACCTTAAAAAATTTTTTTTTTACACTTTGATTTACTAAAAGTAGGAAAAAAGCATTTTTAAAACAAAAGAATAAACTTTTTATGTTAGATTTGTGCAAAGAGTGTCATGTGTTTCTTAAGAAGACAACTTTCCCGTTTTTCTTTTTATTTTTCGATCAAGGAGTTATTAGCCCTGATTTGAAGATGTTACTGGAAAAGGGAAAAATCTATCATAAAAAAACTTGAAATTTAAAAAAAAAAGGGAAAAAAAGTCAAAACAATTTACGGGAGGGTTTAAAAAAACAAATCCCAAATTTCCCAATTTTTTGATTTTTTAAAAGTTCTTTTTGACATGGCGATAGGCTTTGTGTTTGGGTTTTCTGTATTCGACGTGGAATTTTAGCTATAGATTTTCCCCAAGGGAAATGTAAACTTACAAGAAAATTATAGCCCAAAGGGGTTACGAAAACCTTTTTTAAAACCCAAACCCTTTCAAAGACGACCGTCTTCTCCCCAGTGGGTACAAAAAAGGAACAAAAAAAAAAATAAAAATTTTTGGAGCCCGACCAGGCTGAAATGCGTTCAAAAATTTTTTTAAAAGGGAAAAAATCGAAAAAAAAAAGATTTAAAGGGCGGAATAGGGGGGAAAAAATATGTACCAAAAATAAAAAAACCGAAAAAAAACATACCATAAAAAACTAAAAAAATTTTTCCCGGGCCCTGTAAACATTCTCTCAATTTCTTTCACTAGCAATTATTGCGTAGTTTCAAGTTTTTGCCCCAAAAAAGTAAAAATCCTAAATATGTTTACATGATATGCTAATCAAAACTATTTTTCAGTGAAATTTTTTTCATTCCAAAGCTAAAAAGCCCCCTCAGCTTGTTTGGAAAGGAAAACGGATGGGTCAGAATACTTTTCCCCAATTCCCCGCCAAGAAACTGGGCAGCTGATAAAGCAGATTACTTGGTGTAACCAAATATGGAAGTCAGTAATCAGTCAATTATAATTACAAGTAATGCTTGCTTAATACGTAATTTAGTTGGTTTTTTCAATATGGTTTTTTCAAAAAAGGGTGTGATTGGATTTATAATATTTGTTTTTAGTGCCCCTATTTGTAATATAAATGCCTAATCCCGGGTGATAAGAGTTTCTATAGTAGCACCCAAAATAAACCCATGCTATTCCCTCATTTTTGATTTACTTTTCACGCCCCCTATTTTCAAGCTGTATACTATATAATATAAAAGGGATTTAGTAAGGTTCACATTAGGATAAAATAATCATAATTTCCAAAATAACCTGTTTTTTCCAAAAAATTTTTTTTTTAATGAATTTTTTTATTAAAATTTTTCTCATGCAAACAGTATGTTGATGCGTTTTTTTGTACATCTATTTAAAAAAAATAAAAAACATTAGGCAAAAAAAAACCGGGTCTGAAAGGGGCTCCCGGGGCCTTAAAAATATATAATTATATAATAAAATTTTATGATATAATATTAGAAATTTTAATTATAAAAATTTTAAATAATTTTAATATATATATAATATATATAAAATATATAAATATATTATATTAAAATATATATTATATTATTAAAATATATAAATATATAGAATATATATAACATAATAACATTAAATACGTATATATAAATATATATCAATATATATGAAAAATTTTACCCAAAAATATGGGAAAATATTGAATATATATCAAAATATACAATATTTTTTCAATATATAAAATTATATCAAAATAAAATCAAAATTATCAATTATATCAAATATATTAATATATATCAAAATAAAAAAATATATATAAATAAAATATAAATATTATAAATAATATAAAATATATATAAAATTAAATTTTATATAATAAAATATAGTATATATAAATATATATAAAAATATTTTAAAATAGATATATTTTAAATGGAAAATATAACATTGGACAAAATTTTTATTTCTGTAATTTTTTAAAAACTACCTGAAAGTTATTTTTCATCCCCTTTTTGGGATTTTTTTTATTGGAAACACTTTAGGACACATTCTTACATCATTAAACAAAATTTATGCTATACCTTAGGGTGAAAAAATACCCCTTTCCCAAAATATTATCCAATATTAGTCAAACCGAAAAAATTTTATGTTAAAGCTTTTTTAGGAAAAAATAGCATAAAAAAATACCCTTTAAAGCAAGGACACGTTTTTCCCCTTACCCTTTACTGAATTTTTTTGGGCCCCTTGACATTAGGGGAAATTTAAAAAAGTTCAGGAACTTAACAACTTTTTTATGAAGAAAGGGTTTCAATTATATTTAATCAAGGGTTTGGGAAAGTAGCTTATCTTTTTATCCTGGGTATGGATACTGTAAATGTCCTACAGACACTGTTTCATTAAAAACAGGTTTTCAGCAAAAAAATACAATCATAAAAGCTCATTATTGTTTGTGTATGTTTTTAAAAAAATAAAATTTTTTTTTATTTTACCAGCTATTAGATGTTTACATTTTTCCCCATCCTGATTAATTTTAAATGAAATTTTGGTTTTTAAAAACCTACCGGGAAATAGCAAACTTTTTCTGAAAAAAAATTTTTTTAAAGTTTCGACAAAAAACTAATATGAAAACCAAAATCGTATTAGATCAAAAGAATTTTTAAAAAGGAAACAAAATGTCCAATTACTCCCTTTAAAAAAACCCGTTTGAAAAGGGTAAAAAGGGTTGCACAAAAAGCAAATTTCCACGAGGTTCCAAAACCCCTTTTAAAAAATTTGATAGGTTTTGCAATAGAATTTTGAAAAAACAAAATTTTGTTGAATTCTGTAAAACGAAAGGGCCTCCCATACTCACAGTCCCCCTGTCTTTCTTTAAGTTTTTCATTTTGAAATTCTAGAATTTCCGTTTTTCCCACACAAAGTTTTTCTTGTCTACACCCCCCGTAGATCAGGCCATCCCCTGCAGACAACAAATGCAGGTGTATGGCCCGGGTTTAGAAACTTATAAGGAAAGTCCGGGTAGCGAAACTTTCCCCCCCCCCCGGGCTATGCCCAGAGGGGGGGGGGGGGGGGCCCCGGCATGTGTCGACTAAAAGCGACCACTCACTGTGTCAGCTGGTGCTGACCCCCGGCTGAACTTAGTTATTACCTGCCGGGGGTGCTGACTCGGGTGAACCCTTTGTTATTCCCCGCCCTGGTGCTTTACTCGCTGAACTTTGGTTTTTACCTGCCTTTGGGGCTGACTCGGCCCGAACTTAGTTATTACCTGCCCCTGGTGCTTGGGCTTTAGCTGAAAATTAGTTTTTTACCTGGCCCCGGGGGGCCCCGCCAGCCCGTAACCTCCAGGCACATACTCCGCAGAAAACCCCCCGATGAGAGGCCGACACTTAAAAATTTTATAGCCCGGGGCTTTGTGGGCAGATAATATTATATATATATATATAGTATACACACACACACACACACACACACATATATATATATATATATAATATATATATATATATATATATATATATATATATATATATATATATAATATATATATATA
>NW_023658934.1:12500-15000 GCF_015228065.2 Penaeus monodon
AATAAAAAAAAATACATACCAAAGCACTTTAAAATGAAATAGATATTGAAATAATCAAAGGGTACGTGCAAATTTATGCAAACTTTGATGAAAAAAAATTACATATATGAATATATTCGACATCAAATCTTGATATCATTATACATCCTCATACAATATCAATTGCATAGTAAAAATTTTAAATCATATATTTCCCAAGAAATAAATGTATTAAAGTATTAACTAAAATTACAAAGGAAAATTAAACTTACAACATTTGCCTCATCGGGTGAGCGTGAAGTATTATCTTGTTTCTCCACTTAAAATATGATCCCCTTTTAATAATCTGCAATCTGCTACTCTTGTGCTTATCAAAATTGCCAGCATCAAAAAAGACAAGAAAAACAGGATGGCAAAATATAATACAGTTTCAAAATATACCATCTGAATCTATGTTTACAATTTAGGATTCCCATGCGCTACCAAAATTTCCCGTCATGCTCAGCACAAAAAAAAACAGAACTTGGACATGGGGTGATAAAAACAGAAAAAAATAGAATATTTTAGTTTGTACAACTAATGATACACCTTGTAATTGTTTGCACTCTGGATAGGTACGCGAGAGTCTGTTTACGAATAGATGAAAAACGAAGGATTAAGATAAAATTTTTTTTGTTTCCCCTTTTAATTTACGTTCCTGGGGTGAAAATTTCTATCCATCATGCTCACAGTAGCAGTAACTTGTAAAATGTCTTAGTATGCACTTATAAACACTTCAAAATTCGTTTTGAAAGTCTAACAGCTACATAACTTAATGTCTAAACTCTTGAAGAATACGGAAGCTATATTTTCTACCCAAAAGGCATTCTAAGATCAACCCGAACTTAATGCTAGTCTTATCCACAGTGAGGATCCTGAAATACTCCCGTGAGGCGAAGAGACTTGGGCGTGAAGAAGAAAAAAGAAAAGAAACAAGGCATGGTCCTGCTAAAAAAAAAAAAAAAAAAAAAAAAAAAAAGATATTGGAAGCCGAAAGAAAAGTAGCGGACAAACTTGGGAATAGCTACGTTATTGCTCCCAAGATTGTTGTATAATGGGAAAAGCTTTTATGACTAGTCTTTTCGAAAAAGGGAAAGCATAATAAATTCTAAAGAGACAATCTAAATGACAAGATAATAATAGTACTAATCGTTACAGAGAAGGAAATAATTTGTAACAACAGTAGTAAAGACATTAAAAAGAGAAATCGATGTGAGAAAAGTCAGTTATATATTAAATTGAATCGTAAGAAAGCAGAAGAAAAGAAGGACCAATAACAAAAAGAAAAAAACAGCAATATAATTGAAGTGAAATAACAAAGACAGACTAGCAACAGAAAGAATATTTAAAACACTAAACAGTAAATAATTAACCGAACAAAAAGTCGAAATAAAAGTTTCAAAAATTAAACAGTGACATGCAAATAGTAGTGGAAAGCAATACTAAAAAGAAATGAAATCGTCGAATAGAAAAAAATGCCTCTCCTTCTCTTTCTCTCTCTCTTTCTTTTTCTCTTTTCTCTTTCTCTCCTCTCTCATTCTCTCTCTCTCTCTCTCTTCTCTCTCTCTCTCTCTCTCTCTCTCTCTCTCTCTCTCTCTCTCTCATTCTCTCTCTCTCTCTCTCTCATTTTCTCTCTCTCCTCTCTCCTCTCTCTCTCTCTCTCTCTCTCTCTCTCACTCTGTACCCCGTTCTCCCAATAAATCTGCATTTATATTTGTATGTATATATGTATTATATGTATTATTCATTTCTCGGCTATAGAACATTATCGAAATTCACAACTAGAAAAGCGTTCACAGCTATTACGAGAAAATTGAATGGGCATAATCCACAATGAACTATGGGTACATTATAAGTTTGCTCATGAACAAGCGTCCAGGATGTCCGGGAAAATTGCATGGGAGTGAAGACATGAAAGAAACAGAACTTTTATATAAGTGCGTCAGCGCTATGCATACAGAAGCGGAGTACCCTCTTCTGAAGGACTACTTTGCATATGTGAAGACTTTCCAAAACCCGGGTCCAATATGCTATACAAATTGGCATGGAAAAAGGGCGGAGGAGGTTTAAGGTATTCCGTCAAAGGAGAAGAAATGTGTAAGGCTGAAATGTTCCGTAATATGCTGTGAAGAAATCTATCGAAGAAAAGGATTTACTACCTAGCAACCCATTTCTTAGTCTCCACTGTGAGAGAGAGGGGAGGAGTGAGAGAGAGAGAGAGAGAGAGAGAGAGGAGGGGGGGGGGGGGTAAAAAACTCGGAAGAAAAGAAAAACAATCACACATGCACACAGAAGTATACTCAAATACATATAAGCAAACAAAGCTTTTGAAAATTAGTTTCTCATGTCACATACGCATTATGTTTTCTTGAAGATCTCGCAAGATCTTGATGATAGATTATCTTATTCTTTGTATCCCTTGCACAATAGGATTTAAGATTCTTCCTTTCTATTTATATTTCTTTGTTTCGTCTTTTTTTCT
>NW_023658934.1:32500-35000 GCF_015228065.2 Penaeus monodon
GGAGGGTGTGTGTGTGTGGGTGGTATATATATATATTATATATATATATATATTTATCTATATATATATATATGTGTGTGTGGGGTGTGTGTGTGTGTGTGTGTGTGTTGTGTGTGTGTGTGTGTGTGTATATAATGTAGTATGTATATATATTATTTTACTCTATATACGTGTGTGTTTTGTGTGTGTGTGTGTGTGGTCTGTGTGTGTGTGTGGGTGTGTGTGTTGTTTGTTGTGGTGTGTGTGGTTTGTGGTATGTGTGGGCTTGGGTATTTATTTATACATGCTATATCGGGGTATACTTATATTGGGGGTAACTGAGTGGCTCGGGGGAGGTGGGCCTTGCCAGCCCTTCTCGCCCCAGATAACTTATCGACAACTACCCAAATGAATGGTTATGCTGGGGGGAGGGGTGCTCTCCCTCCCACCCAGCAAGCAAGGCGGGCTGGGAACGAGTCACTTGTTCCGCCTGCGCCCCGGCAGGCGCCAACCCACCAAGAAGCTTCTGGGGCAAAGCCCTAGGGATCTCTACAGGCAGACGGCCCCACGTTTATTTGGGGCAGCGTCGGCGGGAGCGGCAGAGGTGGCGTACACCTGGAGTAACCACCCGAGGCTTAACCTTAGGCGAGCTTTCAAGATAGGTGCTTGGAACATCTGGTACTTGCAGCAGGATGAGCGGTTACCTCTGCTATTGAGGGAATTGGAGTGACTGGGAGTTGAGGTGGCTGCCCTCTTGGAGGTAAGAAGACCTGGCATCGGCAGGATCAGCATGGGTGGGTACACCTACTACTGGTTGGGCTACAGCGACAGTCATCACCTCCAGGGTGTAGCCATAGCCATCTCCAGCCGACTTCAGGCCTCGGTAGTTGAGGTGACACCGGTTGATGAGCATATTATGGCACTGAGACTGAAGCATGCCTTTGGCTTCATGCCTCTTATTGCTGTATACGCTCTACTGATGTTTGTAAACTCGATGTGGCAGACAATTGCCCCCTGCGAGATATTTGCTTTGTTCTGGGCGACTTCAATGCGGTCGGTATCCGGCTGTGACCGAGCTGGCTATGAGATGTGTGTCGGCTACCCATGGCTCGACAGCTGATCTCAGCAGCGAGAACAGCTTCCTTCTCTGGGACTTTGCTAGTTCCCAGAGCATCAGGATCTCTGGATCATGGTACCAGCGTTCCAACCCGCATCGCTGGACATGGTATAGTGATATGGGTACAGTGGCCAGGGAGATTGACCACATTCTTGTTAGCACACGATGGAGGACCCACCAGAACTGCAGAGATTACCAGAGTGTCGAGCTCTGAGGCACTGACCATAGGCTGGTTGTGGCTACCCTGCGGGTCCACTTCAAAATGTCCCTTCAATGGCCACTGCAAGGTGTTTCACTTGGACAGACTGAGGGAGGAGGAGTGAGCCCGTGGGTTCACCATGGCAGTCTCTGATCGATTCACAGAACTTGATAACCTGACAGACCCAGTGGCTCTGTGGGAGTTCTTCAAGCGTGAAACACTCGAAGCAGCCCAGGAGTCCATTGGCATACGCCAGAGGGTATGCAGAATTCCATCTCCCCGGAGACATTGGAGGCCACCGAAGCTGTCGCATGACTCTGCTGAATGGCAACCAGGTCTTGCATTGCTCTTTGACGCGTAGAGCTCGGAACACTGCTGATAGGGAATAAGGAATCAAAGAATCTTACTGAGGAGGTTGAAGGCCTTTCTTGGTAAACGACCTTCGCCCTGCTACCAAGCCCTGAGAAAGTGGAACTCTAACCTCCACACAAATGACTGCAGTCCGCTCAGTGGATGGACAGATTATCTTAGATCATGTTTGGGGTTCGTGAACGTTGGGCTGAGTATTTTGAGGGAGCTGTACCAGGTAGACTCTCCAACAGTTAGCTTGGATGCAAGCGTATCACAATACCTGTGCTGGGCCCACCCATCAGCAAGGAATCTCCTACCCTAACGAAGTTTAGGATGGCGATTTCCAACCTGAAGTGTGGGAAACTGCAGGCATATATGATATCCCTGCTGAACTTCTAAAGTTTGGGGGTGAGCCCATGGCTCAGGGCTTGCATGCAGTCCCTTGACTGCCATCTGGCAGTCTGGTGCCATTCCCCCTGACCTGTTGAGGGCGGGGTCACCCTCTCTGAAAGGGGAAAGGGGATCGCTGGGATTGTGGCAACTACCGTGGCATTACACTGCTCAGCATACCAGGCAAAGTTTTTGCCCACATTCTTTTGAAATGGATCCACGACCATCTACTAAGGCATCAGAGACCGGGGCAGTCTGGATTCACTCCTGGCAAGTCCACAATAGACCAAACACTAGCGCTTCGAGTAATTGTGAAACGCCGTTGTGAGTTTGGTTGTGGGTTGTTTGCAGCCTACATCGACCTCAAGAAGGCGTTTGACTTGGTGCATCGAGAATCGCTATGGGAGATCCTGAGACTAATGAGAATTCCGACGTGGATTATTGGCCTAATAGCAAGCCTATAT
>NW_023658934.1:47499-59999 GCF_015228065.2 Penaeus monodon
GTCGGTATCCGGCTGTGACCGAGCTGGCTATGAGATGTGTGTCGGCTACCTATGGCTCGACAGCTGATCTCAGCAGCGAGAACAGCTTCCTTCTCTGGGACTTTGCTAGTTCCCAGAGCATCAAGATCTCTGGATCATGGTACCAGCGTTCCAACCCGCATCGCTGGACATGGTATAGCGATATGAGTACAGTGGCCAGGGAGATCGACCACATTCTTGTTAGCACACGATGGAGGACCCACCAGAACTGCAGAGATTACCAGAGTGTCGAGCTCTGAGGCACTGACCATAGGCTGGTTGTGGCTACCCTGCGGGTCCACTTCAAAATGTCCCTTCAATGGCCACTGCAAGGTGTTTCACTTGGACAGACTGAGGGAGGAGGAGTGAGCCCGTGGGTTCACCATGGCAGTCTCTGATCGATTCACAGAACTTGATAACCTGACAGACTCAGTGGCTCTGTGGGAGTTCTTCAAGCGTGAAACACTCGAAGCAGCCCAGGAGTCCATTGGCATACGCCAGAGGGTATGGCAGAATTCCATCTCCCTGGAGACATTGGAGGCCACCGAAGCGTGTCGCATGACTCTGCTGAATGGCAACCAGGTCTTGCATTGCTCTTTGACGCGTAGAGCTCGGACACTGCTGATAGGGAATAAGGAATCAAAGAATCTTACTGAGGAGGTTGAAGGCCATTTCTTGGTAAACGACCTTCGCCCTGCCTACCAAGCCCTGAGAAAGTGGAACTCTAAGCCCTCCACACAAATGACTGCAGTCCGCTCAGTGGATGGACAGATTATCTTAGATCATGTTGGGGTTCGTGAACGTTGGGCTGAGTATTTTGAGCAGCTGTACCAGGTAGACTCTCCAACAGTTAGCTTGGATGCAAGCGATATCACAATACCTGTGCTGGACCCACCCATCAGCAAGGAATCTCCTACCCTAACGAAGTTTAGGATGGCGATTTCCAACCTGAAGTGTGGGAAACTGCAGGCATATATGATATCCCTGCTGAACTTCTAAAGTTTGGGGGTGAACCCATGGCTCAGGGCTTGCATACAGTCTTGACTGCCATCTGGCAGTCTGGTGCCATTCCCCCTGACCTGTTGAGGGGCGGGGTCATCCCTCTCTGAAAGGGAAAGGGGATCGCTGGGATTGTGGCAACTACCGTGGCATTACACTGCTCAGCATACCAGGCAAAGTTTTTGCCTACATTCTTTTGAAATGGATCCCGACCATCTACTAAGGCATCAGAGACGGGGCAGTCTGGATTCACTCCTGGCAAGTCCACAATAGACCAAACACTAGCGCTTCGAGTAATTGTGAAACGCCGTTGTGAGTTTGGTTGTGGGTTGTTTGCAGCCTACATCGACCTCAAGAAGGCGTTTGACTTGGTGCATCGAGAATCGCTATGGGAGATCCTGAGACTAATGAGAATTCCGACGGATTATTGGCAACGCCGTATGAAGTGCTGTAAATGTGGTGGGGTCTGCAAATTCCCGTTATAGGGTGAGGCAAGCTTGTCTTGTATTCCGTATGCTGATAATGGGCATTCATTCATTGTCTTCCTAAGCCTTGTTTTGTACATTACACAGAGCGTAGTGTTGGAGTCCTCTGCATGGCTGAAGTAAGAGATTTGCTGCTTGTAATTTCGTCACTAGTCTGCATTCATTGCTTCGTATTCGTTGAATTTAATGCTGTAGGGTAAAATAATGGTTTTTTTTATTTTGATATGAATCTACCCATTATTATTATTTCACTGGAAGTGATGTTTACGTTATTTCCTCTCTTCTGTTGATTCCTTAATGCTGGTAAAATATTTATCACGAAGTGCATTATACATACTTACCCACACCACGCCCACCCCCACACACACACACACTCACACACACACACACACACACACGACACCTACACACTACAAACACACACACACACACACACACACACAAACAACCCCACACACACACACACCACACACACACACGCACGAACACACACACACGTCCCAAACGCGTCACACCTACGAAATCACACTATCGTTAGTTTAGAAACACACACATCACACAACACAACACACACATATATATATATTTATACTGATATATATATATATATATAGTATTTATATTATATATATATACATATAATATGCTATATACACCTGAATTCTTCATTCTGCTGTCTTCCATTTCCCTTTTGGACATTCTCTATGTCGATTCAACTAGAATAATCACCTCTGAAGTCTATATAAAGACGAGATTAACATGGTCCTTACGCCTACACTATCTTTCACTCGTTGATAATCATGCCGAAAGGGCCTACAAACCAAACTGAAAGGAGATACAAAACAACAAAATCCAAGGAGAGGATTATTTAATCTAGAGAGGAGAGAGAGAGATCGGAGAGAGAGAGAGAGAGAGAGAGAGATAGAGTGAGAGTAGCAGAGAGAGATGGACTCGAGAGCGAGCGAGAGAGAGAGAGGAGAGTGAGAGAGATAGAGAGAGACGACAGTGAGAGAGAGAGATAAGAGAGCATAGAAAAAATGTTAAGCCATTCCATGTAACAGCTTTGACGTATCATACTCATGCCACTATCTAATGCATTTCAGAAAAAAAAAGGTTACAAAACAGCTCCATTTATTTAGCATGAAAACGCCAAAAACATTCGGATAAGCAAGTCAGCATTTCCAGTCCCCACGCGAAATATCTGCCAGTATTTGTCATGGCTATGTCTATCATTAAAGGTGATCCTATTTTCATTCATAATATTCTGTCATAATCACACTATTTTCATTAATAAATACTAAGCATGCATATACAATTTTTCATTAATAATATGGCCTAATGACGATCCTCTGACAATAACAACTCTAAATGTCATAATTGTAACTGTCATTAACAAAATGGTGCACGGTAATGACCATGAATAATGATGATCAATAGATAATGATGCTGACATGATGATGATGATGATAGATAAACATTATAATAATTAATGGAATTCTAAAAGTACTAATATAATAATATAACTATATAATAATAATGATAATAATAATAATGTATAATAATAGATGACTAAAATCAAATAGTAATAATAATAAGAATATATACATAAGTATAATAATAATACTAATAATCATGATAATAATCATAATAATAATAATAAATATAAGATAATAATAATGAGTAATAATAATACATAGTTAACATCAGTGACAGCAACAATAACTAAATGTATTCACAATTCGTCACCAATAACAATACTATTGATACATCGATGATGTATGATGAATGAAAATCATCAGCATACTGCTGCTCTGATGATAAATATGGCGATGACGGACAACGCGTGATGGGTTAATACAAACAATAATGTAATAATAGTACTATTATAACACATCGATAATAGTAATTAAAAAGAGATATGCGCATCTAACGGAATGACCAAAGATGGTGATGAACATGAACACTATCATTATAATGATGATAAGACGTGACTTTCAACTCATCTTTCCCATGTTCTTCCCAGTTCGCTGTGGGACTGGTGTGTGTGCACTCACTATTCAAATAGCAGCGTTTACTTATGGATGAGACGCCGGACTTCATTTGAACAGTAGCCTAGGATTTCAAGATTGACGTCAGGTTTGACAGTAGTTTTTCCGTGCTTCTAATATTCTCCCATAGTTGACTCTTCTCTCATTTGCTATCGTACGTACGTCTACGTCTCTTGTATGGTACTAGCCTTTTTAAGGGACCATTATGTATTTTCTTTCGGGTTTATGATGATTGGACATATAAACTGTAGGTATGTGCATTACACGAGTAATTGCCTTGGGATTTACTCGTAACTGTTGCTTTGCCACTGGAGTTAAGATCTCAAAGACAATTTTGTTAGGAGAATATATATTTCTTTTTGTCACTCTAACTTCTTCCTTCATCTTCTTTATTTTTCGAGTCATCAATCTGCTTCGTTAATCCAGTTGTGCTTTTATACCATCTCGTCATTGATCATATTTTACTCCTTCAGTGAGTAAGAATATAAGTGGTCATACATTCCTACGTTAGGTGTGTGGTCGCGCTCAGCTCATGACTTCAAACACACACACACACACAAACTCACACACGAACACACACAAACACACACACACAAACAAACTACACACACACACACATACAGACACACACACACACACAGACCACACACAGACACACACACACACACACACCCACACACACACAAACACATCAAATACTCACACACACACACATATATATATAGTATATATAAATATACGTAGTAGTACTACTATTATATAATATCTCTTATATAATATATATATTATATTTGTGTATGTATTTTTGTTTGTATTTATATGTATGTTTATGTACATTATCCATGTTTATATATATTATATATACTAAGGTATATATATAGATATATATATATATATATATATATTATAATTCTTTGTGTAGTATTTTAGGTATTATTTATGTATGTTTATGTACACTATATCCATTTTATATTATATATAGTCAAATATCTATTATATTATCGATGTGTGTGTGTGTGGTGTGTGTGTGTGTGTGTGTGTGTGTGTGTTGTGTGTGTGTGTGTGTGTTGGTGTGTGTGTGCTGTGTGTGTGTGTGTGTTGTTGTGTTGTGTGTGTGTGTGTGTGCTGTGTGTGTGTGGTGTGTGTGCGTGTGTGTTGTGTTGCTGCTGTGTGTGTGTGTGTGTGTGTGTGGTGTGTCGTGGTGTTTAGGATGAAGGAGTTACAAACTCTTTATACCTAAACCGCTTTTACCATCAAGTATTGAACGCTCTCGTCTTCACGCCACGTAGCCAATAATGATACATCTCTCACCACTTTCGCTAAACAACTTTACACTTTCCTGCTTTATCATACAACATAGTTCTCTTTGGTCAACATCACATTATACTAACTTTAAGACAATAATGCCATTTTTTCAAAGGTGTGACACAGTCTCCTTCTATACTTGAAACACCAGTGTTTAATGACCTAAGCTTTTCTCAATCTTTTACACTGTACTACAAACTGAAACGTTGTTATGTGTTGAATAACAAAACGTTCATCACTGTGAGGTGTACTCTTGGTCCTTTGAAAGAATTTCTTGTCGTAAATAATCTTAAGTTTAATATAAATAAAATTTTTAATAGGATCAGTTCTGGAAACAAGTGCACATAGTGTCTCGATAAGCAACAAGGTATCAGCATCCTTGTGATATCTGCCGAACACAATAATTACAGTTCATTTCTTCCAGCACATCCACAAGAAAATGGAAAATTCCTTCTGAGGCGACTGACAGCCGTTACCGGGGCCATCGGCTAGTGGAAATCGCTGAGCTAGATACGTTATGCCTTTAACACTCGTCCACACAATCTGTTTCGGGGATTCTTTATGGCTTCCTGCAGGGAAAGGGGTTCGGTATCGGTACTCCATTCGAGGTCCATTTTTCATCTGGAAAGATCTATTCAGGATAATATATATATGTGACACACACACGCACCACCACACACACATACACACACACACACCAACACCACCACACCACACACACACACACATCACACACACACACACACACCACATACACACCGCACCACACACACACACATATATATATATATATATATATATATATCTATATATATCGTAATATATATATATATGGGAAAGAGATAGACGGATGGAGAGAAAGAGGAGAGAGAGAGAGAGAGAGAGAGAGAGAGTGAGAGAGAGGAGAGAGAGAGAGTGAGTGAGAGAGAGAGAGCGAGAGAGAGAGAGAGAGAGAGAGAAGAGAGAGAGAGAGAGAGAGATGAGTGAGAAGAGAGAGAGAGTGAGAGAGAGAGAGAGAAGAGAGAGAGATATGAGACAAGTTTCGCATATCTTAATCTATCAAAGCATTGGAATTTTACATGCATTTTTTATCGTTTAACAACATGAAAGTATATCTCTTGATGTGTATTATGAGTTACTTGTACAGAGACCGCAACACAGTGATTCCCAACCTGTACAGACCTTGGAGGATCATAGCAATTATTTTTCATATTCCAAGGACCATCTCTATATAGTTATATATCACAATGTATATTTACCCTATTGCCCGACTTACCACTAGCCAGTATTGTTGGTGTCTGAATAAAGTGTTTTAACACGTTGTTGAATAGGACTGTGATTTATGGATCGAAATAACAGTCATTTTGTATTAGCACTTATTATTTCATGTTTTCTCGGGTTGGGAATAATTTCAGAAGTTCTGTACATAACATAGGAATAGAACCCAGCCACCGATGTCCTCTCATGGCAAGCTCCAGCAGGCCCTCGGCCCATCTCTAACTCCTCGCGACAGGTCTCTCGAGCTGCCAAGAGCCATGACCTCCTGGCCGTCCACAGGTTTCTCCACCCAGGATTGTCTCAGCAAAGAGACCAACCTGATGGCAGTCATCTACAGGGAAACGAGCTAGGTGCCCCTACAGCCTGAGCTTGGCGATCCCCCAGATTATGCAAGTAACAGGTCCCATGCCAGTCTCACGGTGTAGCTGTCGTGAAGTGAGAGCACTTGTTACAAAAGGCATCAGTCGAGACTCCAAGGCCCTAGATAGGGTCCAAGGTTTCACTTTCATAGAGCAAAACTGGCAGTCTCAGGATTAAAGACACATACCTGGTCCTTCTGCATAGGGTACGACATCTCAATGCTCTTGTTGATTGGTTCATGGCCCCCTGCTGCCAGACAATCCGTCTACTGACAGCCCAGAGCTATGGACTATGCTACTAAGGTATGCAAAGCTCCTCTGTAACTCTCAGACTCCCCACCTCACAAGCATAGATAGACAGAATGGGTTCCCCTAACAGGCTCCCAAGTCCTGAATCTTGGTTTTTGTCCAGAGACCTCTAGGGCCTAAGGGCTTCGCCTCTTGCTAAATGCATCAACAAGAGCCGCCACAGTAACTCCTGGGACTCAGATAAATTGCAACATCATCGCAAAGTCGAGGGTCTGATACTTGATAGTGCCCAGTGTTTGCTCACACTGACTTTGGCTAGCGTTGTCGCCTTAATCCAGTCATTAGTTCTTTAAAGTGTTGATGCAAGGACACAGCCTTGCTGCACCCCTATTAACAGGGAAGAAGTTTGACAGAACCTTCCACCACCATTTTACAGCACTTTCAATACCAGTATATAGGCTTGCTATTAGGGCCAATAATTCCGCGTCGGATTCTCCTGAGTCCTCAGGATCTCCCTAGGGATTCTCGATGCACCAAGTCAAACGCTTTCGTGAGGTCGATGTAGGTTGCACACAACCCACGACCAAACTCCGCGACTGAGTTTCAGAAATTACTCGATGGCGCTAGTGTGTCTGGTCCTATTGTGGCCTTGCCAGATGAATCCAGAATGCCCCGGTCTCTGATGGCTTGTAGATGGTCGCGGATCCATTTTCAAAAGATGTGGGCAAAAACTTTCCTGGTATGCTGAGCAGTTGTAATGCCACGGTAGTTGACGACAATCCCAGCGATCCACTTACACACGTTTCACAAGAGGGATGAACCCCGCCCTCAATCAGGTCAGGGGGATGGCAACCAGACTGCAGATGGCAGTCAAGACGCATGCAACCCTGCCATGGGTTCACCCCAAACTTTAGAAGTTCAGCAGGGGATATCTATATTCCTGCAGGCTTTCTCCCACACTTCAGGTTGGAAATCGCCTCCTTAAACTTCGTTGGGGTAGGAGGTTCCTTCTGATGGGTGTGGTCCGGCACAGGTAATTGTGATTATCGGCTTTGCATCCAGGCGGAACTGTCGGAGAGATAATCTGTGTGTGTATCCATATGTTATGTATGTTGTAATTAACAATATAGATAACGTCATACATATGTCCATGATGCATGAATGTATATAATACATATATATATAGGTATTTTATATATATATATATATGTATGTATGTATATATATATAATATGTATATCTATAAATCGAGATATATAAATATATTATAGATATACTATATATAATATATAGTACTTATATATATATATATCTATATATATTATATGTATATATTATTGTGTGTGTGGTGGGTGGGTATATTTATATGTTGTGTGTGTGTGTGTTTTGTTTCTATGTATAGTATATGATATTATATATATATACATATGATAGTATATATTATATATATATATATATATATATGGTATATATATATAAATATATATATTATGATATATAATATATCTATATATATATTAATATCTATAAATATATATCTCAAATTTATATATACATAGTAATCATATCTTATATCTATCTATATCTCTCTATCATCTATACTAATTATCTATATATATAGTATTATATATCTATCCCTACGTATATACCTATATATTCTCATATCTATACTATGCTATATCATCTACTATCTATATCTATATCTATATAGTGTTGTGTGGTTGTTTGTACTCATTAGATTATGTGGTGTTGTGTTGTGTGTGTATAATATCTCTCATAGCGTGCTCTGATATATATATATCTGCTATCTCGCGTATATATCATATAGTATACTATATATAACAGTATATATATATAGATATATACATATAGAGTCAGGTCTTACTCAACGAACTTTCGAACCCTGAAATGTGTTATTACTAGTGCCCGTCTAGACTACTAACTCGAACCGCTTAAAACGAGGAAGTACTCTTCTCATATGCGATCCCAAGTGTGTGATACTTAATTTGTGTGTCTTTGTCTGTATGTTCAGAAGGTTTAACACACTTATAATATGACGCACCTGCATGTGTAACGTGCCGACATCAGGGTTAGAAATGAATATTGCGGTAGGCAGGGGTTTATAAGAAAAACACCTATAGAAATGAAGGAGTTTTTTTTTACCTACCTCCTATGTTAGTTTATTTTACGATAATATATAATGACGAAAATGGATTAATAGTGACTGGCGTACGCTTTAATAGAAATGTAAAAGACGATTAACACATTAGTTTAGTCCTATAGATATTATTTCCACATTTATTCTAAAAGTTTGATCGACATGACTTTCTTTCCTTCTTATAAGATAAAGTAATATATTTTAAAGCACACACACCACACACACACAACACACACACATACACACTCACACACACACACCATACCCCACACACACACACACAATAAACACACACAGACACACACAATTCAGACTATAAATATATATATATATATATATATATATATATATATATATTATCTATAATATACTATTATATATGTATTATAATATATGTATGTATATGTAATATATATATATATATATATTAATATATATATATATCATATATATATATATATATATATATATATATATACAATCTGCCCTATAGATACATATACATATGTATGTGTGTTTGTGCCTATGTGTGTATATAATGCTATATAATGATATATATATATATATATATATATATATATAGATATAGGTATATAATATATCTACTCATATATATAATGATCTATACATATACATATATATATACATATATATAGATATATATATATATAATATATATATATATATATATTATATATGTATTATGTATGTATGGTATGCATGTATCACACACTGAGCAGACATTATTATATATATATATATATTCTCTGTATACTCTTATTATATATATATATATATATAGTTAGATATATATATATATGCATAGTATATAATTATATATAATATACTATTATAGGGTTATATATTATATATATATATATATTATATATGAGATATATTATAGATAATATATATATAGCATATCTATCTATATATGAAAACAGGAAAAAAGCAGCGACAATAAGAAATGGAACAATACTGTAACTTTCGATACGTTACGATATTATTTCATTTATTATTGCCGGCTGTTTTCGCTTTTCAGTCCTTTCTGTCCCGTGTTTGTGTTCAGATATGTATGATACACACACACACACACACACACACACACACACACACACACACACATATATAGTATATCCTATCGAGGGCGGTTGGGGGGAAACACTAATATATATATATATTAGATATAATATATATATATATATATATATATATAATATATGTATGTATATAAACATATCTATATAATCATATATATATATATTATATATATATATAATATACTGATAGTAATATATATATAGTAGATATATATATCTATGTAATATATATATATATGTATATATATATCTATATATAGATATATATAGTATAGATATAGTATATATATATATATATATATATATATCTTATATATATATATATGATGAATTACGAGCAAAGTCCTTATTTGCCGGAAGCATAGTTTGGCATCGCCTTTTTCGCTTTGGAGAATCATTCAAGCAGTACGGAAAACCTTCATTAAAATATAAACTTTTGTGTTACTAACATTTTTAATTTATAATTTAAATATATATGATGATATATATAATATATTATTATGATATATTATTATATATATTATATATCTATTATTATCATATATATAATGATCATTAGAATGTAAAAAAATATCTATAGTTGCAAATACAGTATTAGAAAAAGGGATTAAAACGTGGCTGCAGAGCCACGTTTCGTCTTACTTCTATCTCTCAATGTGAATGCCAAATGATCTTCTATGCAGAGTGGAAATAAAGATAAAAAAATCTTATATAAGCATGATAACGACTGTCCGTGTGAATTCCAAATTATTTGGAATTGCGAGGCAGTTTTGCCCGCGCTTTGTCATTATATTTTTTCTCCCTTCCATTTGCATCTGTTATGAAATTCCTTTGGCCAGATTATGTTGGGATGAATTTGTACTGTGTCGATTATTCATATATTACATAATATACATGCATGTATGGCATATATATATATATATATATATATAGGATATATATAATAATATATATATATTATGTATATATATATATATATTTATAATATATATATATGTATGTATATATATATATGTGTGTGTGTGTGTGTGTGTTTGTGTGTTTGAGTTATTTTGTATATATATACTATATAGTATATATATATATATATATAGTATAATATATATATATATATATATATATATATATATATGTAGATGTATATAATATGTGTATATGAAAAAAGAAAATGATAAACAAATAAATAAATATATATATAGATATATATATATATATAGTAATAATATATATATATATATACTATATATTATCTATATATATAGGTGTGTGTGGTGTGTGTGTGCTGTTTGTGTGTGTGTGTGTGTGTGTAATGTAAGTGTGTGTGTACTATGATATATTTATATATATATATATATATGATATGAGATTATATATAGTATACATTATATATATACATATATATATATATATATATATATATATATGTATATATATTATACATAATAACACACACACACACACACCACACACACACCCACACACACACACACACACACACAGCACACTACACACACGCACACAACACAACACACCCACACCACACACACACACGCACTACACACAAATACCAACACACACACACACACATCACACACAGCACACACCACCGACACACAGCACACACACACACACACACACCGACACACACACATACACACACACACACACACATATATATATTAAAGTATATATATAGTAGTATATATATAATATATATGTATATATATATTAATATATACATAATTTATATACATATAGATATATACAGACATAGATATTTACATATATATATATATATCATTATTATATATATATATATATATATATATATATGTAGTAGTATATATATATTATATATATATATACATAATTACACACAATATATTTTCCGAATAAAAGAAAACTGGTATTTTCTCTTCTCCACGTCTTGAAATTGAGAGTTCTGAATATGGACTTAATGTGGCGAACAATAAAACCTGTAATCATTACCTCAATCGAAAAAAAAAAGGAGGGGCGCATAAGCGAACAAAGTAGCCGGCGGTCCCAGCTCACAATAAAATGCACAATCGCTCACGTCCAGTTTTAGAAACTCCGATCAACTTCGAAACAAAACACACGGTTTTGTGGCATTAAATCTTTCTCTCCTTGTGCCTTGGGTCCACATTTCTTTCTTTCCTTTATCATTACGATAGCGATAATGTAGTTGTCTTGGAGGGACACTCGTCGTCTCCTTCTTTCTTTTTTTCCCCTTTTTTGTCCTCGCTGAGGCATGCATCTGAACTTCTGGCTCAAAGTCGGTCTCTGATTCCGCGCCGCTTCCTCTCGCGGATCCAGGAGCCTCGCCGCTCTCGTTCCCTACCGAAAATTTTCTTTCAGCTGCATTAAAAATTGTAATTTGGTATCTCTTTATTTCTTTCCGTTAAGTGTGTCCATCGGGAACTGTCGCCTCGTTCATTTGCATGAGAAATCATGGTTTGAAGAAGGATGTGATTATGGCGATA
>NW_023658934.1:64999-69999 GCF_015228065.2 Penaeus monodon
ACTTAATTGTTTATATCCCACTGACCTATATACGGTATGTATTTAACTTACGATTATTTATTTACGCTTTCTGTGATTGTATTTTCACCAGAGCTGAAGTGCTACGCAAGGACAAAGCCCGCACAGCCTAGTACTAGAGGTATTTGCTGTCACAAATGGAATATAAGAGGAATTCTGTGTACACTTTGTGAAAAAAAAAAATCATTTCTTAAACTGACTGACATTGGGGCAGACACAAATGCAATAAATTTAGGGATGTCAATAAGAAAATCCATACTTCCAGCAACAGGCGAGACAAAAGTAGGTGTATGTACGATGCGCCACCCGTCTTGATGTCAAATAGTAATAATTTTTGCTAATATGACATTAGGAACCAACACCAACGTCGTGTGACTCGTGTTTCTCAAGTTTTTTTTGAGTTAGGTAACCAACGATCTGAATAGCCCTGGACAGAAAACGCATGTGAACCGAAGTCCATTTTCAAAGATGTGTTTAATTTGGTAGTACAAGCCTCAGGTAGATCAGTTGCTGCTAGTCTTATAAAAGTGATGGCAACATTAGATTGTTACAGAATGATGCTGTAGATATAGACTGAATTTTTGGTTACAAATGGATCACATTTTTACTTTTTAATAGCACAACACTAGCGGCGCCAAGAAATGGAAGAGAGCATACTGGGTACACACAGATAGTAACTTTCTTACAGGCAATGAACTGACTGATAAATAGCTAGACATTTCTAATGTAAAAGTTAAATATTGTGCTGAGGGTGGAATTAGAATTCAGTAGCTTGGGTGAAATGTAGGAAGATTTGGAAATAATATTATAATTTCAAATTTCATTTGACGGCCCGAAACTTGGTCAAGACTACCTTGATTTTTTTCTGTTGTCGAATCGCAGAGACGAATAACATATAATGCAAATGCCAAGCAATTTAGGCAGAGGCATTTCGGGGGGACCTGTCATGTGCATACTTTGATGAAACCTTCCAAGGCAAGCTAACTGCATTAATGATCTTGGAGCATTTGGCTTGGAGCAAAAGAAGCCAGCAGTAATTACTGTCGAAGAATGTCCGCTGCTCATTAAAAGTTAATTGTGATGAAATTGATGATCCTCATTAAAAATCCGACGTAGCTGGTGTTGTGGAGATAACGCTGTCCACTACACTGAGGATGCAAAGATAGAAGGGTCAAGAAAGAAGGTATCTGTGCGATATGCCTCTGATTGATGGTCTGATGTATCTCAATTGAGCCATTGATGACTTAAAGCACAGGAAAATGGCTGAAGACTTTTCGCAGTTTTCATGTCCGTCAAACAGAGAGCTCTTTCAATGCCTTAATGTGTTTGAGTGAAAAATCTTAAGAAGCATTTACAAAATGTCTCACGGCCAAAATTAAACAATTAAACAAACCATTTCAACAATTATGGCAAATCTGAATTTCCCGAAATGCCTACAATGTCCACGGATATATATGTACATATACTGTACAATAGACTATAGTACTAGTATTAAAACAATGATCATCGAACTAGTTAATAAAGCATGAAATACAAGACTATGTCCATGTTGTAAGTTTCTATTTTTTTCTCTCGATGTTATTTTGTGCGCACATTTGAAATAAAGTTGATCTCTATCTTTTTTTTAATACCTTGGGTAATAATTCCTTCCAAAGTAATATTTGCGATCACGGAATCGACAGTTTTTTATTTCAAGAGATTTATAGGCACATGTCTACGCTACAAGCACATGTCAAATACTGACAGACAACAAAATGAGTAGTAGACGACATTTATGGAGCTAGCAAGGACATGTTTACCAGTGTTTCATGTTGTCATGGTAACAGTCCGTGACGTCACAATGCCACCCAGAGGGCTAAACCTGGGTATCGGCATTTGTTGTTTGGAAAAGGCCTGAAATTAGCCATCCGTTTCGTTATAGAGCTCTTTGTTGTAAGCTAAGGTGAAATATCACCTAATCAGATTAAATGAATCAACACGTTATTTTTTTTTTTTTTTTTTTTTGTTTTTTTTTTTGTCATGTGTCATGGCATTTTTATCACGCAGTTTCCCTGTTGGTCACGGGTGTCCAGCATCATGTGACACTGTATTATGATATTCTTCTTGTACTGCTGGATATATATATTTTTTTTTTCTTTTTTTTTTTGTATGTCTATATCTACAGTGCATGCCTGTTGAACCTAAAATGACTATCATGGGAAAATCATTTAACATAATAGAAAAACAGTACAAATCATTGTGTTTATTGCCATACTGCTACTATCTAGAAAGAGCAACATGAAGTCAATGCTACCACCATCTACTAACAACAGAACTTGAGCAATTTTTGGACAGTTATTTTATAGTTGCTTCAAAGTTATCTGGGCAACGCGATACTAAGCAATCTATGGTGTTTCATTAGCACAAAGTGATTCGTATAAATGCCTTATGGCGCTCAATTACATTCAGAAAATTTTCTCAATATTTGTATTAATTTGTCGTATTAGTTTATTTTAGGATACGTATTATTTGAATTATACATATTTTTGTTTGAAAATATACATGCGAATGCGATTGTGCGAACAAGCAATCCAATTAAATCTCAATCAAAATTCATTCATGAATTGCATTTCTGAGGAATTCATTTGTATCTTATTGATGATTACAGTTGCAAAGGAAATCAAGTGTTTTATTGTCTCTATGCTCAGGTGCTTAAATACCAGGAGTAGTAGCTACTTAAAGTTTCAAAGATTAAATGATACGCACTAGAGTTGCAATTATTACAAAGATTGTTTTTTTTTTTTTTTGTTTTTTTTTTTTTGGTTGTTGGGGGAAAAGAAAACCCTCTATTGCAAGATAGCCATGTAACTCTCAGTGCAGATCCGAGGCTGCTTAAGAAGACAGCCAACTGCAGTCTTCTTTTTGCTCACTGCTCCAAAGCCACACCATTTCCAGACTTCGAACCAATTGTACATATTGCTTATGTACTTTAAAGTTTGTTGAAGTAATATTTTCCCGGTTCTGCTTTAATCTCTCCTTACCCTAGTTCCGACCTAATCCACTCAATTAGATTGGGTCCCAGGGGGAAACCAGGGATTCATCAGTTAGAACCTTGGGGAGATTCCAAAGTGTGAGGCTGTCCACAAGATTGCCTCATTCCCTACCATAGATCGGCTGGTCTCAAGGGTTGCAAACCAATCTGGATGTAGATCCAGAATCCCTTGCATTATAGTGTAGTAAAATCTGGTGTCTTGTAGTTCTGGTGTAATAAAGAAGGGGTTCTCTATTCTGAGCATTACTGAAAGCCCTGAGAGATTTCTTACGTGTGGGGAAAAATATGAAGATATTGGTAGATACTTGCAGTCTTATACCCAATTACGTACATATATACTACACGCAAGTTCTAACAAATTGTTTTACCTTCTTGTATTAATATTATTGTCCTATTGATATATTTCTATTTTTTTAGTTTTCTCTGTTTGTTCTACTAGGCCTTTTTTGTGGCTAAAATAGATATAGTGGAGGTTTGGTGCCTGTGTTAAAGCAGAACCCATAGAAAAAATCGTTTGATACTGTCATTTTATGCTTGCCCATACTTTGTTAATACCGTAATATTTAATTTGATTTAGTTTTAGCTGTCAAATATCACATTGACTAAATTCTGTTCATCCCCTCAGGTAAAAAATAATAATTTACTGCTAAACAGTGCCTGTGTTTCTTACTGTATTCATTGTGGTTCAAAGAAGTATTTATATAAACGTATTATTACTTGTTACCATGAAAGTTGCCACTGTTTAGTGCCAAGTAGCTTTTACGTAAGTATCAACTGAACTGGATTCCATCCTATGTTGTCTTTGTGCAGTTTTCTTCTGCTCCCGCACATATCGTTTTTCCAAAGTAAAAAATGGGTTTGTTCATATATGTAAAAAGGACATTCACCCCAAATGTCTAGGACCGTCCAGCGTGTTAGAACAATTTTTACGCTAATCAGCTGAGATGCGTTCTGCTTGGCGAAACCGTTCCGATGGGTGCCTAACGTGTTAAAACCGTTGCCCGAGTCGAACCCGTCCGGAAGGCCTAATTTGAACGCAAGGAGTGTGAAAGTGAACGAGCGTGTAAGAGTCCCTTGTGTAAGAAAATTGTTCTCTCTGATTTATCCCTGTGAACCGAATATATACAAACCACCGTGTTAGGACCTTCGGACCACATTTCACTAAGCTCATTTGTTAAACAAATCCTTATTTGTGGTTTCATCGAGTACAGTGGATTAGACTACATACCCGATGGCATAATTGGAAGAGCGGAAAAACAAAAAGATTAAAATGTGAGGCCATTTATAAGGAAAAAGTTTTCAACTCTTGCTCTTTGGTCTTCACTACGTGTACTTTCCTTTCAAATTGATAAGGAAGTTCGAATAATGAGATTTCTCAACAGGTTAAGGACGAGAATAGCGCCGTAATGATCACTTTCTCTTTGAAAGTCCCTCTATATCAGAACTCTTGCAATTATTGTTAATTCGCCTCCCGTGGGTTTCGACTAGTGATGAAATGTGGGTATAAAGTAATATTCTATGAAATAAAAGCTCTTCTAGCTGCAACGTGTTTGTGTGTGTGTGTGTGTGTGTGTGTGTGTGGGTGTGTGCGTGTGTGTGTGTGTGTGTTGTTTGTGTGTGTGTGTGTGTGTTTTGTGTTTGTGTGTTTGTGTGTGTTGTTGTGTGTGTGTGTGGGTATGTTGTGTGTGTGTGTGTGTGTGTGTGGTGTGTGGTGTGTGTGTGCGTGCGTGCGTGCTGCGTGCGTGCGTGTGTGTGTTTGTGTGTGTGTGTGTGTGTGTGTGTGCGTGGGCGTGCGCGTGCGTGCGCGCATACTGACCCTTCGGTTAGAAGTCTGTGAAGTTCCACATTCTTGTTGTGGCACGGCCATATAGTCAAGTTGATCGCCTGGGCCACAAGTCAAGTAGAAATCGCCATGGCCACTAAAGTCAGTGATCGCCATGTGCCACTAAGT
>NW_023658935.1:0-7500 GCF_015228065.2 Penaeus monodon
AAAAAAAAGAAGAGAGAGAGAGAGGTGAGAAGAGAGGAAGAGAGAAGTGAGAAGAGAGAGAGAGAGAGAGAGGACAGCGGGGACGACAGACAAACAGACGACAGCAGAGAGACATGAATTACCGAAAATAGGCAAAAATAAAAAATTTGGGTATATTGTGGTAAAATAAAATTTATGTATAACATATCACACCAAGGTGTGTGTTTTTGGGGGTTTTTGTGTGTGTTTTTTTTTAAATATGCACCCATATAATAATATATATAAAATTATATATATATATATAATATAAATATATATATATAAAATATATTAATAATATTTATATATATATATTATTATATATAATATAATATTTATAATTATAAAATATAAGGAGAAAAGGGGGAAGAAAGTTTTTCAAATATTAAGCCCTGTTAAATAAAATAATCCTTTAACAAAGTTATAAAACCAGACTTGCTAGATCACAGCGACCCATTTTTAAGATTATTTCTAGCCCTTCAGGCCATCATAGTTTTTTTTGAAGATCTTCCAGAGGCTGGGGCCTTTGAGAGGGGCCCATTTTGCATGAAGACAGTCATCTAGGGACCTTCCCCCGGGGCTGAGCTGCTATTCGTGTGTTTATGACATGTCGGCATGTATTTGGAGCGTCCCCCGGGGGATACTTTAGTTTTGACTTAAAGCCAAAATTCTTCTTCCCCGATAAATAAAAAAATAATAATATAAAAAATAATATATATATATATTATAATATAATATAATATATAATATAAAAATTTATTTTAATATAGTATTATAATATATTATATATATATAAAATTTATATATAAATATTAAATATTATCCTATATTAGGTAATTTACACATATATTATATAATTGTTGGTGTGTGTGATAAGGCATATACATATTTTTTTTTTTTTCCAACAGCCATTTTCACCGCGGGAAAATCGCCTTCTCAATTACCTTTGAGGGGTTATTTGGAGTTCACCCTTGCCTTTGGATGGTTTCCTAATCAAAAACGTTCGGGCGCTTGACACCTGGCCACGGCGGCGATTCCCCCACGACACCTGCGTTTGACTTTTCAAGGCGATATGCGTTTTTTGCCGTGAGATAGGTCGGGCGAGTAGTCAGAGGGGGAAAGGCATTTTTAAAAAAATGCCGGGGGGAATTGAACTCGAGTCCAGGCTTAACCACCCCCATCACGGCAGTCATTTTATAATGAAAATATAATTTTATTATATAAAATTATGGGGGTATATTATATATATATATAATATATATAAAATACATATTTATTATATATAATTTTTATATAATATTAATATTATATTATAATATTTTATATTAAAGAAAAATTTTTTGATATATATAGTAGGTATTAAAATATAATTTTATATATATATAATTATAATATATTATATAAATATATAATAATATATATATTATTCATAATTTATATATAAGATATATGTATGTAATTATATATTATAAATATTTTAAACCGCACACCACCAAAAACACAAAATATATATATACATAATAATTTTATACATATTAATATATATATTATATATATATAATATATATATTTTTGTTTGTGTGTGGTGTGTGTGTGTGGTTTTTGTGTGTGTTTGGGGTGTTTGTGTGTGTTTTTTTTTGTGTGTGTGTTGGTGGGGGTGTTTTAATAGTATTTTTCCCCATTTAAAAAATTAAATTTTATATATATATTTTATATATTATATTATTACTATATAAAATATATTTTATACATATATTTATATACTTTTTTTAAAATATATGTGTGTGTGTGTGTGTGTGTGTGTTTTGTGTGTGTGTTTGTTGTTTTTGTTTTTTTTTTTTTTTTTTTTTTGGTGTTGGTTTTTGTTTTGTGGGGGTTTTTGGGGTGGGGGGTTTTTTTTTTGGGTTTTTTTTTTTTTTGTATGTTTTTTTTATATTAATTTAAAAAACATAATATATATTTGTTTTTTAATATATAATAAATATTATATATATATATAATAATATAAAATATGCTTTTTATATGCTAAAAATTATTTATAATTTATATTTTATTAATATATATATTATTAATATATATATTATATATATAAATTATTTTTTATTATAAAAGTTGGGGTGGGGTATGTGTTGGGGGTGATCTTTACCACCACAAATTCTATAATGGATGGGGTTGTGGATAAATAAATAATATTTTTTTTTTTTTTTGTAATAGATAGATAATATAATAGATAAAATGATAAAAATAAAAAATAATATAAATTATGTGGAATATTTATACATACACACAACAACCACCCCAAACCACACACACACACACCCCAAAAAAAAAAAAAAAAAATTTTTTTTTTTTTTTTTTTATATATAAAAATATTATATATATATATATATATAATATAAAAATAATATTTTAAAATTATATTATATAATGGCCTGTAGGTTGATGTACCACGTTCGGGAAATTTATATCCTGCGGGGGCAGTTATAAAACTCTGTTATTTGATCGGATCGAACAAGATGTTCTGTACGGTTTTGGATAATCCGACAACACTTATCTGGGATATGTTTTGGGATACGCGTCTATTTAAAGGGGCCCCTAATGGCACACCTGCACTTGCGGGAAAACCCACGAGGAGTAAAAAAGAATGGATCCAAACCTGAAGGTTTCCCCTCCTGAAGCTACGCACTTTACCGTTCGGGAACAATGACGCGGGTGTAAGCCCGCCGTTCCCTTACGATGATAACGTGATTTTTTTTATATAACCCTGAAATTATCATTTTAATCTATGCTATCATCTACTTCATATTATATAAAATATTATATATATTTTATATAATATATATATATTTTAATTATATATATATATAATATATATATATATTAATGTACATATATATAGTATCAAACCACACACAAACACACCCCACACACACACACACACCCCAAAACACACACACACACACACACACATATTATATAATAATATATATATATTATAAATATTTTATATATATATTTTTTTTTTTGGTTTTGTGTGTTGTGGTGGGTGTGGGGGGTTTGGTTGTGTGGTGTGTGTGGTCGGGGTGTGGTGTGGGTTGTGTGTTGTGTGGTTTTGTGTGTGTGTGAAAAGTGTATTTCTAGTGTATTACCAAAATAGCTCTCATGTTCACAAAACGGGATACGGAGATATTATCGTTATCAGAGAGAAAAGTCAAAGTAAAGCTTTCCTTTTTTCTTTTTTTTTATCTTTCTCCCCTTTTTGAAGAAAGCCTCGTCAAAAGGGGGGTAAAATTTGTTTTTTCCCGATAGAATTGTAGTTTTTGCCCTTTTTTACCTCTTGCAGGATCGTTTTTATATATGAAAAATATAGATTTTATATGTATTTGTATATGATTTTGTATATATTTTATAATTTTAATTATATATAATATATAATAATAATGTAAAATAATAATATAGAAATATTAATATTAATATAATTTTCATATATATATAAAATATATGTGGTGTGTGTGGGGTGTGTGTAAAAGTATAATCAACAACAACACACCACAACACAAACACACACAACACACACCAACACCACACACCACACAAAAACACACAAAACCCCAAAACACACACCACCACATATTATAATATATATATAAATATATATATATAATAATATTTTATAATATATATAATGTTAAATATATATATATATATATAAATATAATATAATATATATTTTATATAATATAATTTATAGTCGCAGAAAAAAAAAAATTTGCATTGAATTTGGATGAAATTAAACGTGTACAGTTTTTTATTGACTCTAATGTAGGTTTTTTTTAAAAATTTAAACATAGTTTTTAGTAATAGTAGATTTAAATAGATAGATAGATAGTAATTTAAAAGTAATAATTTGGTGTGTGTTGTGTGTGTGTGGTGTGGTGTGTGTGTGTGTGTGTTTGTTTTTTGTTGTTGTTATAAAAATATAATATTTCATTATAAAATTTTGGTGGGTTGGGGGTGGTTTTTGGGTTTTTTTTTTTTTGTGGGTATAATATAATAATTAAAATTTTTTATATTAAAATTCATGATTAGTTAGTAAAGGAAAATCAAATTTATGGGGAAAAAAAAAAATAATTTATTCCCCCCCGGACATTTTTAATATATATATATATATAATATATATATATATAAAATATATATTATTAATATTTTAATATATATATATATATATATTATATATATATGTTTTATATATATATATTATATATATATTAAAATATATTATAATATATAATTATATAATATATAAAATAATAATATATAATTTTTAGTATTAAAAAATGTATTATGTTTGTATGATAAAAAACCCCACCATACACCCCCACACACAAAAAACAATTTTATATATATATATATAATATTATATAATATATTAATTTTATTTTTAGTATATAATAATATTTTATGCATAAATTTTAATTTACATATATATATATATATTATAATATAAAATATAATATAAAATAAAACAATATAATATAACAACACTACGTGAGGGGCCATATTTTATATATTTTATAATATTAAAGTTAAAAAATTTTTATAACCTCCCCCTTTTGGTGATGGATAAAGGAGCATAAAAGATATTTTGTTAATTATCCTATTAATATTTAATTTTTTAAAATTATATTTAAAATATAATCATAATTATTATTGTTAATAAATTTTTTATTTTTAATTCACAAAAATGGAGATATATTTAAAAAGGTTTAGTTGCCATATTTTTAACATTTCCCAAAGAAGGAGGGTGGAATTGTGAAAGTTTTGGGTTTTTTCAAAAAAGGACCAGAGTACTTTGTTTTACCCCTTACGATATCTTGTTTCTATGAAAAATTTTTGGATATATTATATTTTAAATTTATTAAATATTATATATATTTAAAATTTATATAATTTTATTTACCAAATCAAAACGTATCTAATGCCGTATGTTGCCCCCATTCCGATTGGTATGTGTGGTTATATAAATTTAATATAATTATAAAATAATAAAATATAATAAATATATACATTTTATATTATATATATATTTTAAATTTGTTTTCATCCGTCTTGTGTATGCCCTGCCTTGTGGTGTGTTGTGTGTGTTTTTGTTTTTTTTTGTTCGTTTATGGGTGGTTCATGTGTGTGTGTGTGTTGTGTGTTGGTTGTGTGTGTGTGGGGTTTGTGTGTGTGTGTGTGTGTGTGGGTGTGGGTTTTTGTGTGTGTTTTGTGGTGGGGGGTGGTTTTGTTTTTGGTGTGTGTGTGTGTGTTGTTGTGGTTTTGGTGTGGGGTGTGTGTGTATAGCATGTATGTGTAAACGGTGGATGTGGCTATGTACATATATTTTTTGGTAGATTTTGTCAGTGTGGAAACTGTGACAGTAATTGCGTTAGTTAGTAAACATTAGATTTAAAAACTAATTATAACTGATAGGTTATTTCCATGAATTTTTGATTACAATCCAATTATCGAGAAAACAAAACATATTAATCAAACAACAAGTACATGACACTAGTCATTAATGACCAAAATTAGAATGACCGTCGCTGATTTTTTAAAACATATTTATTGTTCAAGCCAGTTACCATGACTCCTTCCCTTCAAAAATTATAATTTAAACGGTTATAAAAGATGAAAAAAGAAGAAAAAAATTATGAAAAGGTAGGTGATAGAAGCATTTTCCATGCTGTTATTTCGCCTACGCCAAACAGTATATTCAAAGTAGTAAGAATAAACATATCCTACGACTATTTACCTCCTAAGGCTTTCACCAAAGGCCACGAAAGAGAATATAACAAGAAAGGAGAAGCATTATGATGAAGTACTGTTACTACTGCTGTTGTGCTTGTGAAGGGGGAGGTTAGATCTGCGAGGTTTACAAAATACAGGTGATGTCGTTGCGATGTACTGTTTGTGACGGATGTGCCAATGGTCGTGTCATTGCAATCCTTTTTAAACTTAAGTGCGTAATGAATATACGAATAACAGTTAGACACCCTCTGTAACTTACAGATGCTAAAATCATAATTCCACAGTAAGCATCGTAAAATAAATTAAGAGAGTCCCTTAATATGTGTCGATAATACAGATGCTAACTAAGTTAATCTTTGCTGCATCACAAAATTTGATAATGTTTTAGTTATGCCATTCCAACTAATTAGTAAGGAGCCTTTCTCTGGTGATAAATGTCTTTGATACTATTCTGTAGATTCGGCCTACAGTGTATAGCCAAGATATAAACACTGGGTTGCAGTGCCACTTTTGCCTCTTCTTAGAACTAAGGATAAGGATAAGTCCGATATGCGAAGATTAGCCTCGCCCGGGCTATGCCATGAAGGGAGCCCGGCCTGTGTCGTTTAATGCCGACTGCGCTCACGTGTGTCAGCTGGTGTTGACTCGGTGAACCTAGTCCTTAACCGCCGTGGTGCCCAGTCACAGCAGTAACCTCCAGGCGACAGTTGCAACTTCTCGCGCCTAGGCCCTCGGATGAGAGGCCAACACGTTACCACTGTACTTGTCCGGAGGCTTTCTTTGACCTCTGAACCCTCATCATAGCATATCTATATCTGCATACCGTCCGCACGCATGCATCTAACGACGAACCGAGTATTGATGGCTGACGGTTTAATCCATTTTTCCGCACGCAAATATCTGGCGAGAGGCTCGGTCCCTGACGACTGACGTTTTAGATATTATAGCATTAGCCTATATCTGACGGCGACACATAGATGCATCGTATTTGGACTTAGCTGGGTCCGGACAAGGGTTTTACTTCACTAATGATCAGAAAATTCTTTTCAAACAGCACTTTAATTGCTGCCACTACTGGCACATAAACATGCACACTTACAATGATAATAACAGTCATATATAGAAGCATCTATACATACAGACAGACAAACAGAATGGCATACATATATACAAACATGTCTACATACATACTTAAATACATACATACATACATACATACATACATACATACATACTACATACATACATACATGACATACATACATACATACATACATACATACAATGCATACATATATACACATTCATATATACATACATACATGCGTTCATACAGGGAGGGAGGGAAAGAAGAGTCTTTATTTACAATAGTCCCCCATCATCAATTTTCTGACATCTTCTGGAATCTAACATTTTCTTTTGGTTATATTTAGGGTAGACTAATTTAATAATAATTTCCTAACGTTCATTCACCTTTATTTGTAATATAGTTTATCGTAATGGTGAGTACGATGAGTTATGACTTTCAATATCACATTAAAGTCATGGTCATTCTTCTCTAGATATTCAGATGATTACAACCAAAAGGTCTGCCCATCACAAAACTCAAATATATGAAGTTATATCATTGTTATCTCTGTTATTACTGTTTGTATGTTGATTCTTACTATTGTTATGGTTACTGCATTACTG
>NW_023658935.1:12500-22583 GCF_015228065.2 Penaeus monodon
GAGAGAGAGAGGGAGAAAAAGAGAGGAGGGGAGAGAGGGGTTAGAGGATAAGAGGGTGGGAGAGATGATGAGACATTTTCGAAATTATCTTGTACCCCAATCGATTTTCCCATAAAATCTGGGAAAGGAATTTTAAACTGAAACTCACCCTTTAAATTGATGTGTGTGTGTGTGGTGTGTGTGTGTGTGTGTGTGGTGTGTGTGGTGTGTTGTTGTGTGGGTGTTTTGGGGTGTGTGAGATCGTGCGTGCATGTGTTTGAGTTTTGGTGGGGCCCGACCGATTTCCAAAACCAAAAAAAGGGGGGAAAAAACCCTTTTCCAGATAAAAAAGAAAAGGGACGATTTTAAAAAAAAATTAAATTACCCAAAGGCCAGTATGAGGGGCTGAGAACGGACCTCCTAAAGGGGGGCGCCGAGGGAAAGTGCATTAGGGCCCTCACCGCGATTTTGGGCTCTCCCCCCTCTCGGGGTTCTTCAAGAGGCAGCGGAGGGGAGTTGGGAGTCAAAACTTTACTTGTTTATATATATATATATATATTTTTATATATATATTATATATATAAAAATATATATTTTATATATATTATATATATAATATATATATATAAATATAAAATTATAATATAAAATATATATAACACAAACACACACACCAATATCCCACACACACACCCCACACCCCCAAAACCCCACACACACACACACACACACACCCACACCAACAACACACACACAAAAACCCACACACAACACACAACACACCCACACAAAACCAAACACACAAACACACACACAAAACCAACACATACACACACACCCCAACCACATATATATATAAAATATATATATATAATATTTTTAATAATATATATATATATAATAATATATTCATAATTATTATATATATTAATAGTAAAAATATAATATTATAATATAATATAAAATTTATATATATATATTTTAAAAAAAATTTTAAATATATTATATATATATAAAAATTATATATAATATATATATTTATATGTATTCTTCTTTTTTTAAACGGTGGGTTCTGTCTAAAGCCGCCGGGGTTTCAAACTAATTAATTGTATTTTTCATGTTGTGATGCTCTTGGTGAGTAAGTGGGGAGGGTCCCCAGTTTTCCTTTTTCCCCGGAGAGTGCCGGGGGTTACCTTTTTTTAGGTAATAAAACTCTCTATTTATCCGGGGGTTTTGGGGCAACCCCGGGTTGGGCGGCTTTCCCCCCCCAGTGGGTAGGTTTGGCAAAACGAGGTTTAAAGTTCCTTGCCCCAAGGGGAAAAACGCGCCGGGGGGGGACTCGAAAACCCCCGAACTCAGATTGCCCCCGTGACAGTCTGGATCCGACGCTTTTAACCATTTTGGGCCCCCCGCAGAAAAAATTTTAATGTATAATGGGGTATATTTTAAAGCAGATGATTATTAAAATTATATTTTTATATATATTTTAAAATATTATCCCTAATATATATTTTAATTTTAATATATATATAATATATATACATTAAAATAAAATATATTTATCTTATTATGTGTGTGTGTGTGTGGTGTTTGTGTTTGTGGGGTGGGTGTGTGTGGTGGTGTGTTTTTTGGGGGTGTGTTGGGGTGTTTTTTGTTTTGGGGTGTGGGTTTGTGTGTGTGTGGTGTTTGGGGTTTGTGTGTGTGAGTTGTGTGGGTGTGTGTGGTGTGTGTGTGTGTTGGTTGGGGTTGGGGTGGGGGGGGGGGGGTTGGGGTTGGGGGTGAGGGAGAGAGGGCGTTTTTTTTTTATTTTTTTTGGCTCCGCTTTTAGATATCCCCCGGCCGGCCCCCCTTTTTGGAAGACGGGTTCAAGGAAACCAAAAAACACCTTTCAAAAAATTTCCCGTTTTTTTTTTTTTTTTTTTAAAAAAAAAAAAAAAAAAAAAAAATTTTTTTTTTTTTTTTTCCCCAAATTTTTCCCCCCCAAATAAAAGTTTTTTGTTTTTTTGGTTTTTGTTTTTTCCAGGAACCTTTTTTTTTTTAAAAACCCCAAACCCTTTCCCGGGGGGGGAAAGTTTCGGGGTAAACCTTGCGGAAAAAGGGGGGATAAACCCCCCTAAGGGGAATTTTTTTTTTTTTTTTTTTTTTTTTTTTTTTTTTTTTTTTTTTTTTTTTTTTTTTTTTTTTTTTTTTTTTTTTTTTTTTTTTTTTTTTTTTTTTTTTTTTTTTTTTTTTTTTTTTTTTTTTTTTTTTTTTTTTTTTTTTTTTTTTTTAAAAAAAAAAAAAAAAAAAAAAAAAAAAAAAAAAAAAAAAAAAAAAAAAAAAAAAAAAAAAAAAAAAAAAAAAAAAAAAAAAAAAAAAAAAAAAAAAAAAATGGGGGAAAAATTTGGGGTCCTCCAAGCCCTACCCTTCTTTTTCCCCCGGGGGCACCCGGGGCGGGGATTTTAAAAAATTGTGGGGTAAGGAAAATTCTAGGGGTTTTTTTGGGGTTTTGGGGGGGGTTGTGTGTTGTGTGTGTGTGTTTTGTGGTGTGTGTGTGTGTGTTGTGTGTGTGTGTGTGGTTGTGTTGTGTGTGTTGTGGTGTGTTTGTGTGTGTGTGTGGGGGTGTTGTGTGTGGGGTGCCCCCCCCATGAGCATTTCCCTTACGAATCTTATTGACTTTATTTCTTACATATTTATTTTCGCAAATTCATCCACATCTCCGAAAATATATACAGACACCCACACGTATTCACAGGGAAAATACTGTCTTTGCATATCCCGATTTCTATAAACGGTTTAAATACATGAGTTGTTATCTTTATTACCTGTTGGGGGTTGGGTTTATTTTTACATCACGGGTATCGCTATTTTTTTTGGTTGGGTGGTATTAATAGCAGACGCGTGGGGAAGAAAAATTTTTCATTTTTTTTTACATATAGGTTGTAATATTATTTTCTTTTTTGATCCCAAAAAAATTTCCCCCAAAATTCATCGACCCCCAAATCAAAACAAAATTTTTTGTCAAAATCAGCCCTAAAAAAAAAAAAACTTATTTTCATGCTCTACTTTCTCGTACACACGCCATAGAATGTGAGTGGTGAGTGTATCATGTGTAAGGCTAGGGTTCAGGGGAAGGGGGGCGGCCTTTTACCTTTTTTAGGAAGCACCAAGGACGGGCCTCGTGAGCCCTCAAGTTCGTAAGCCTTACTAAACCCTCCAATGTTTCTCATATGGCATTAACCCCCAGCTTTTTGACCCCTTTTTGACCCCGAGCCCCAATAAAAACGTTTTTTTTTCTCTCCCCGTTTTCGAGCTATTGCTTTGTAATTATCGCCCTCTTTTCGACCTCATAGCCTTCGCTGCCCCCTTTCGCCCCTTGAAGGGTTTGGGGGTCGAAGACCTCTCTTAGGACCCGGGTAGAGATGATATAATGCTTTTTTTCTTTTTATAAAAATTTAAGGTGATTTATATTTCTTCAAATATAAAAAATATATAAAATATTTTTTTTCTTACAAAACTTTTAAAAAAACATAAATACATACAACATACAACATCATAAAACATTACATACATACATACCCATCATAAATAAAAAATTACATCATACAAAAAAAACATAATGCATTCCTACACATAAACACAAAAAACAACAACAAAAACAAACCCCCCCAAAACAACAACAAAACATACAACAAAAACATACATACTACATAAAATACATACATACTACAAAAAACAAACCACACAAACCACACACACAAACACAAACACACACACACACACACACACACCACACCACCCCCACCACACCACTCACTCACTCACCACTCCCCAACCACCACCACCCCACCCCCAAAACACACACACACAAACACACAACACACCCCCCCACCAACACACACACACCCCAAAACACCCACACCACACAACACACACACACACACACCACACACCCACCCACCACCCCCCCCACACACCACACAACACCCACACACCCCCACACACCCAGCTTTTTTTATTTAATTCAAACGTATATAAAAATTTTCTATGCGAAGAGCATATCAGATATAGCTTTTTAAAATCCCTTGATTTTCATTAGTGCTTGCGATATTCAGTTAATTTGCACTTTTTGAAATGACTTCGGATCCCTTTTTTTCCCGGGAAATTTAAAAGTTAAAAGCTGTTTTCACAGATTGAATTCTTTCCCCAAAAATCTAGCCCCTACAGCCAAAACCCTGGACAAGTCGTGCATAACTTCCTCCCCTTTGGGCGGGGCACGGGTCTCCTCACGTCTACAGGTCGTGTTGTGTATAAAGATAGGATGCGGGTACCTCATAACACAAAATGGTGTATATAAAAATACAGAAAGTTATGCTGTAAAAAGGGGTTTTCTAATTCACGGGAGGTGATACCTACAAGCTTTCATCCAACTTTAGCCCAAAAGAATTATGTAGTTTTTATAAAAAAGGAAAGGACTGTCCCCTAGTATATAGAATCCCGTCCCCCTAACTTGATTTGCATGGGAGATTGTCATTTTTAAACTTTATTGTTTAAAAATAGAACAGGGGTCTCCTCCCTGACCCTTTTTTCTGTGGGGGAAAGGCCCTTTAGCCCTTGGTTAAAAAAGGGACCTCGTGCTTAAGGACACGGGCACTTTTTTTTTGGGTTTTTTTTGCCCCCTCCTTTTGGCTAAAAAAAAAAAAAAAAAATCAAGCCTCAGGGGACAGGTGGGGAAATTGGCTGTGAGCCCGGAGTATGAAAAGCACGGACGGGAGTTCTGGGACCACAGCCTTTATAACCCTTTTCTTTTCCTCGGTGCCAAGTGGCATCGCAAAGGGAAGCTCCTGACACCCCTTTCCACTTCAAATTTGGAGGATTTTTTGAGTTTTAAATCAGCAAAGTACTCTGGCCCAGCGACTGCATAAAAAACCCGAGGGAAGGCCCCTTTGAATCTTCCTTAATCCCCCTCTGCGTCTTGACTTTTATCTGGGGTTTGGGTTTCTCAACCCGGGGATTCGTTTCCGAATCTGTCTTTGGTTTTCCTAATCCGGATTGATTTCTTAATCGGGTTGATTTCTTACCCGGGGCGGTTTCGTAAACGGGGATTTTTTTCCTAATCTGGGTTGGGTTTCATATAATTTAAAAATAAAAGCGTTTTTCTGCCTTTAATAATTATGTGATAAATTTGACATTTTTTGTTTTCAGCATGGATTTTCATGAATGTTATTAAGCATTTTTGAATTCTGTATCGTTTTAAAACCAGGCTAGATTATACATACGCAGCAGTGTCAAATTTAGGTTTTTTTTTAAAATAAAAAAAGAATCTCCACATGATTTTTACAGTTTTGTAGTTTTAAGGAATCATTTTAAAAATTGTTTTAAATTTTTTTTTTTTATTTTTTTGTCTACCCATTTCTCGGGCTCAGGGGAAAGACAAAAAGCTTACTGATTTCTAAACTTCAAATAAAAAAGGGTTTCAATTCTTTTGAGAAGCAAATCTCTTGGGTGCATGCAAGTCGGGAACAGGTAAACTGGAGTGTAAAATGAATACACTTTTTACGTATATCCCATTTTATTTCCCCCTTTTCCCCAGAGACTGCCATGGGTCGTTATTTGGGGGTCAGGGGGACAGTGGTCACAAAATGTCAAGGCTCTTTACAGGTAAGAGATTTTTTTAATTCTTTTCCATTAACATGGTTCATATTTGGTATCACGTTGGTTGAAATTTCCGATTTAATCTCAAACTTTGACAAAATAAGAGATTTCATCAAATGAAAGGCGTGCATTCATACATGTAAGGGCTTTAAAACAAAATTACATACTGAGCCCCGCCGTAGGATCCCGTTCCTTATGAAAAGATATGTTTTTTTATCAGGCAAACATTATCTATAACCTTGCTTGAAAAAAATTTCATATAATTAAGTTTACGAGCGAAAGGAAATTTTGGGGTTTAAAAACCCAAATAATTAGAGTGTTCTTAAAGAATGCGTTTCTTGTGGTCTTGTTTAAAAACGCGGAAAATTTTTTCAGTGAAATATTATCAGAAAGCTTTATTTTCCCGCAAAAAATTCTTTTTTTTACTCACATAAGAATTGGAGCCCTCGTGAAAATTGGGGGGCCCCTCCTTGGCTGCAACCAGACATTTCTTAAACTCTCCCCCTTACCCGAAAGAGCTGGGCGCCTGCCTCAAAGTCCAACTTTTTCCCCGAAACCATTTGGAACAGCGCTAGACTACATGGAAAAAAAAGAAGAAAAAGATCAGAACACGGGGAAGGATGAAGCTATCGGTAACTGGTGGAATGTTGTTTAAAAAATGGCTTTGGCTTTTTCTGTTAACGGCAGCTTAATATAATAAAATTTTTTAAACGGTAAGCATTTAAACAGGCCCAGATGAATTATATGGGAGATAAGTAATTATGTATAGTAATATATATAATAATATTAAAATATATATATATATATATATATATATATATAAAATGTGTGTGTGGTGTGTGTGTGTTGTGTGTTGTTTGTGTGTGTGTATGTTTTTGTTGTGGGGGGGTGTGGGGTGTGTGGTGTGTGTGGTGTGTGGGTGGTGTGTGTGTGTTTTGGGGGGTGTGTGTGTGTGTGGGGTGGTGCGTGCGTGCGTGGTGGTGGGGTGCGTGCGCGGTGTGTTGCAATATATATTTAAAATATATATATAATAATATATATATATTAAAACATATATTTTGTGTATATTTTTAAATAATATATTATGTGGTCGTTGGGTATTATATACATACATATATATAATATATATTAAATTTATATATTATTTATATATATTGTGTTTGGGGTTGGTGTGTGTTGTGGTGTGGGTGTTTTTTTGTGTGTTTGGGGTTGTGTGGGTGTTTTTGTGTTTTGTTGTGTGTGTGTGTGTGGTTTGGTGTGTGTTTGGGGGTTTGGTTATTGTTGTGTTTGATTATATCGTTTTATATATAAAATATTGAAAATGAATGCCTCTTCAGTTTCGTCGACGGGAATCAAAAATAAATAAAGTAAAAAAGAAAAAAGAGGAAGGCAGCTCATGCGGGGCTCCCCCCCCCCCCCGGCAAAGAAGGCCCGCCTTCCCGGACCTTTGCTGGAATATCGGAGACCGTTCGCCCCTTCGGACGAGGTATCCGCGAGGAGGTCGACACTTTTATGTTCGGGGACCGACACCACGCCGCCGCCATCAATGGTCGTTACCCATGGCAGCATCCCCAAGTTTATGAGGCGCCCGGAGATTTCTTCGGCTTTCTTTCCCTTCCCTCTTCCCCTTTTCTCGTTTTATACCAAACTAAAATGTTCGATTCTCCTTCACCTTTGGAGACTTTTATTTTTCCCAAAACCCATTTTTCATTGTTTATTCGCATATTTTTGTCACTAAACTAACTTCTCTCTGTGTTTTATCACCCCCACCCCCCCCCCCCCCCCCCCACCCCCCCCGCCCCCCCCCGCCCCCCGCCCCCCGCCCTCCCGCCCCCCCCCGCCCGCCCCCCGCCCTCCCCCTCCGCCCCCCCCCTTAGACCCGGCCACGAGGAACTAGACTCATCTTCGGGGCTGGACCCCCCCTATCCCCTGGCCGACCCGAGGGAAAAGAGTAAAGGGAAAATGATTAAAGAGGCTCTCCCGGGTGGTTTTCCCCTCCGTGCCCTTCCTCGCTCGCGAACTCAAGGGGGATATCGTTACGTAAAAGTCTCGGGTTCCTTGCCCCGTTCGTGGTTTCATTTTTTACGGGACAAAATGAGGGGGATTTGGCCCCCCAGCTAAGGGTTTGTCAATGCCCGGGGGTATTTAAAGATTAAAAAGTTTTAAAATTTCATCTTTTGTTTTTCCACTCGCAAGCCCCACAGTATTTAATTTTATTACAATCCTCCAAAGACGCCCCTTTTTCCCCAAATGCAGACGATTTTTGACCCCCCCTGGCCCCCTGTGACGGGTGGTGACCTACTGTCTCCCCCGCGCCCCCCAACAGTTCCCCCGCCCTGAATCTTTGACCCTGACCGCTTCCCCCCGAGAATTTTAAGAGCCGTCATCCTTATGCTTTTGTTCCTTAGCGCTGGACCGAGGAATGCATTGGGAGCACAAATTAAAAATTAATTAAAGATTAAGCATATCAAATTAAAAATGATTAAACATATATTATATATTATATTAAATTTGTTTTTTTCTTTTTTTAATATATAAATAAAAATGAGATGATTAAACTATAAAGAATACTAATTTAAAAAGGAAGGAAATGTAGAGATAAAATGAAATACATAAGTAAAGTATATACAAAAATAAGTAGATAATAAGCAGGGATATAAAAAAAGAAATAAATACATAAACAAGATAGAATCAAAAAAACCCAATAAAAAGGAAAGCTTTAAAAAATGGATCTTAGAGAGATAAAAAAAAAAAAAATTTTCGACAGACCTACCCCCCCCCCCTTTCCCATTTAAAACCTGATGACAAAATATCTCTCCCAATTCCCGGCCAAAAGTTCGTCTGATGGAGAGAAGATACGTTAAGCCACATCATGCGCTTTTCCGCGTGGAGAGCACCGTCAAAAAAAAAGCCCTCAAGCTCTTTGGGAGAACTCGTCTTGCGCCCCGAAAGGGGGAACCCTTAAGCTCTTCCGAGAAAAGCTCACTAAGGTGCCAAACTGTCGCGGCAGTGAGTAAAGGGCGGGACAATAACCCCGCGTACATCCCCATTGAAGGGGGTGGTGAAAAATTTGTTGTTTACACAAAACAGAGGCGATATTTTGTCAATAAAAATATCGTCAAAGGATTTTGTACCAAAAAAAAAAAAAAAAAAAACAAACCCAAAAAAAAAAACACACACACACAAACACACCCCCAAAAACACCCCACACACACACAACACAAACACACCCCCCAACACACACACACACCACACACACACCCCACACACACACAACACACACAACACACACCACACAACACACACACACACAACCCCACCAACAAAAAAAAAAAAATTATATATATATAATATATATATATATATATATATATATATATATGCATTATGTTGCCTAATATATGTATATATGTATACAATAAATGCGCGTATTGCAAAAAGTTTGCTAAAATTTTTTTAAATTTTTGTTTGAAGAAAAAAAAAATTTTTGCCAAATTTTTCATTCCCCCCTAATTAAAAAGATTTAAAAATTTAAAAGCAAGGAAAAATTTTGTTTCTTTTAAAATTTTTTAAAAGTTGGCCCCTTCAAACCCTCCCCAAACCCTTTTTTTTAAAATATTTTGGCCTACTTAAGAATTTGTCCTTGTTTCTTTCTTCGTTTTCTTTAAGGGATGTCCTAACAAAAATAACAAAAAAAAAATAATAAAATTTTTTTTTTTTAATTTTTTAAATAAAATAAAAAAAAACCCCAAAAATAACCAAAGAAAAAAAAAACAATATAAATTATATATATATATATAATAATTAATAAAATTTATATAAATATTGAAAACACCTGTCCCCTGCCACCTCCCCATTTCCGAGGGCCCCTCCCTGATGATCTCGTGCAAGGGTAAAAAGCTCCATAAAACATGCTTTAGCAGTCGGTCTCGAAAGGTTTGGCCTTATCGCGTGTTAATTTTTTTCAATTTAAATTTTAAAAAAAGAAAATTTTTTTATCAGAAATTAAAAAATAAAATTACTCAAATCAGTCATGGACTACAAAAATTATAAAAATGTGACCATTTAATTTTTCCATTATTGGCATAACAAATCCGTGAAGGCCATTTGAAAAATTATTTCTTGGTGGATCCTGAAGAGTGTGTGGGAAATTTTTGTCACCATCAATTGGCAAAAAGATTTTTACTGAAATAAGGTGGAGGCCGGGGACCAGCAGTTTAAAAACCCGTACAGGTACATTTTTTATGAAATTAACCTATACCGTGGCCCCCATAAACAATATATTGCGTTGAAATAAAGATTATAACCCCCGAAAAAACCCCCCCCCTTTTGTGGAAAAATAAAAAAGAAATTTTATTTTTCTTCTTTCCCCCCTATATATTAAAATTATATAAATAAATTTTTTTTATATATATTTAAAAATATATATATTAAAATATTATATGTAATTTATTAATAAAATATTTATAT